>NC_079207.1:7678322-7853621 GCF_026745355.1 Beta vulgaris subsp. vulgaris | reverse complement strand
CAGGTAACATTGTTCATCTTATTCAATTAAATTTATGTTCTTCTCTTTTCTTATCATTCTCCAATAATTGTTCTTTTTTTTTTGTTTTGTTTTGAAGCTAAATTATTGAAGGAAAAAGATGGATTCAAATACACCAGAATTCGATTACTTATTCAAATTGCTGATGATTGGAGATTCTGGTGTTGGAAAGAGTAGTCTTTTATTGAGTTTTACTTCTGATACCTTTGAAGATCTTTCCCCAACTATTGGTGGGTATTTTTTGTTTGTTTATTTATTTGGAAATTAAGGGATTTTGGGATAAAAAGATGGGTTTTCTTTGTGTTGTTAAAGTTTTGATTTTAGTATGTACTTTCTATGAATTTTATTAGTAGGATGTTATATTGAATTTGATGTTAGTGATATTAGGGATTGTTTTTTATTTATTATTATCATACAAAACAATGAATTTGATAATGATTTGGGTAAGTAGTAATGGTAATTGTTAGCATTTTATGGTAGGTGATTAATGAGATTTTGTTTTAGGATCTGTGTAATGAGAATGTTTGTGCTGATGTTGGGAGTTTGAGGAAAATAACTGAGGCGATAGAGAGAAGTGTGAATGCTAGAATGTTTCGAGCTTTTGGTAGAAAATGTGAAACAATCGCCGGACACAGAATTTAAGGAAAGAATAGTAGAGAGGGAGTGTGTTGATGTTGTGGTGAGAAGTGAAAATAGAGAGATTTGTGCATGCTAGAATGTTTCGAGCTTTTGCTAGCAAATGGGCAACAATGGCCTGACATAAAATTTAAGGAAAAGTAGAAGAGGGAGTGTGTTGATATTGTGGTGAGAAGTGAAAATAGAGAGAAGTGTGTATACTAGAACGTTTCGAGGTTTTGGTAGAAAATGGGAAACAAAGGCGGGACACAGAATTTAAGGAAAGAATAGTAGAAGAGGGATTGTGTTGATGTTGTGGTGAGAAGTGAAAATGAGAGAATAAAAATTGGAAGGCATCAGGGTTGAAATGTATGAGTTGATGAGTTAAAACAAGCGGGAAATTATTAGTTAGAGCTCTATTAGCCTTTGCATATTGCAATATCTTCACTCTTCAGTTAGGGCACCAAGGCTTGCAAAGGCACAGCGGGGCGCAATGACTGCAACCTATTTTTACAGAAAAGATCTTTTATCACCTCACTTCAATCATGTGTGCATGTTCTTTGCCCTTTACTGTTTTAGTATCCTAATTGCCTCAGTGTGCCTTGAGCTTTCTGGAAACTCCCCGGATTAGAGAGAGAGAGAGAGTGAGAGAGAGGGCTGGGTGAGTGGGTGGGAGGTGAGACTAACCTGGAGTCTTAAACACAGAAATAATATAGGCTTTTGCTTCATGCGTCTTCCTTTGCCCAGCATGCTGCATACCTCCGGGAATTACCTCTGCAAGGGTCTCTGAGGCTTTGGGATTGGTAGGCGTTACAAAGAAAGCTCATCTTACATGCTTTACATTGTCACTAGTCTCAAAGGCTATGATGCTTGTACCATTATCACCCGGATGGCAGGTTGGAGCCCCGATTGCGCATTCTGAAATGCTGGTTAAATACTTAAATGCAACCCAAGTCACTATCGGTCTTGACCTTGTTTGATAATCTTGCTGTCCCGTAATCCCTCTCCTCTGTCCCTCAAACCCATTTCACTATTGTCTATGGGTAGTGTTTCATGTGTCCATTCCCCGCACGTCTCATTTAATTAAATCTTGAACAATGTAATATTGACTTCATACTTGACACTCCAAATCGATATGCCATATGCATATGTGAACATGTAATTTTGGCCAAGGAGAAAAATAGTGCATGTGCCCTTGTCCACATGCCTTGATCATGACTTTGGACACTCTTAACAATGTCCCTACTCCTTACATCTTCAAGTTTATGATTATCCATGTCAGAGGCTCCATACTTTGTGTGTTATGCTCCTAGTCTGAATAATCTAAAACTCGTTTTTAAGTCCAAGCATCATAGTTTAAGGTTCTTGAAGCTTTTCTTTCTTGGTGGTTGTAGATATAGATATCTTAGACAACTATATTGGACACATGAAGTTGCGACTGCCAGTACATTTATTTAGAACTTAGAAGGTTCATATGCCATGGGTCATTAGTGTGACGAGACTAAAGGCATATGGTATATGGTAAGAATTAAGAAATATAAAGAGTTCGTGAAACCTTGTATCTTATGTAGTAACTAGTGATATATTTTCTTAACATAATTCAAAGTGGCGATTTCTTGGTCTATGTTTGTATTCCAGCAGCATCTGTTATGGCTATGTCGGACATTTTTTTCATATTATCTCACTTGTTATCATGTAGGTGTTGATTTTAAGGTCAAGTACGTAAATCTTGGCGGCAAAAAACTGAAGCTTGCAATCTGGGATACAGGTAACAGCATCTTGTTACCGCTATGCACCAATTCTCTTGCCTTTATTTTTTAATTCCATGCACCATTTTTGGGACCCCCGTGCTCCAGCTTTAATATAGACGCACTTGCACTGTGTAATCAATAATGAAAGTGGTCTAGTGGGTCTGTTTCGCCCAGTCAATCTAGTTCAGCTTCATTATGTTACTGGGTGTTGAGAATTTTTTTTTTCATATGGCACAAGAGGAGAAGCTGCACTTGTTATTGGCTACTTTTCCAGTAGGTTGCTATATTAAGAAACATGTAATCGTGTGTGTGTGTGAAGTTCTTGCTGGCCTGTTGTTTGAATGATTATTAGACCTTATGCTTGATGTTACTCAATAAGCTGTTACCTTGTGTCAATATTAACCAAGGCTTCTAAAGAGGCTCTCAAGTCTCACCTAAGAAGAGAGAAGAGGGTCAATGTGCAGCTCTGTTCATATGATAACTAGTTATTAGGCCCGGGCTATGCCCCGGGTAAGAAAAATTTCATTTATTAATATTCTACTTTGATATGATATCACTAAATACAACTTGGTCTAGTGGTTAAAACTTTAGTACATGAACTTGAGGTCACGGGATCAAAACCTATACTATGCAATTTCTAATTTTTTTTATTGTACATGGATTACATGAGCTAAAACTCCCTAGGGAGAGCGCCACGTGGCACCATTCCTGATTTACGCACGCCTTTTAATATATTAGTATAGATAGACACTATTGCTATTAGACCTTTGATCTAAGGAGCAACTATTTATCTTTATTTTGCATTCAATCCATTATGGTTGAGACTCTATATAAAAGAATAGAAGTTTGATCCTTTGGTTCCATCAAAATTTATCATAGACAATAAGCCATTATCAAACATCGTTTTTATATCACACTGCAGTACAGACTGTCATGTTATGACAATCCTTATGTCTTCACTTTAAGTAGTTCTTCCATTGATGCTATTGAATGTGTAGAAAAGCACTTGAGGATGTTACCGTAGTTGAAAACTATTTGTTCTTATGTTCCATTGTGTAATGTTTTAAGATGAGTCTAGTTGTAATCCGTTTCATATTACCCTTTATCTTTTGGGAACTTTTGCATGAAAATGCTATTGCGTGTGAGGGACTTAACTCTACTGGTGAAATGGGTTTGTGGAGTACTGCCTAATGGATCATATTTACTCTCTTGCAGCTGGACAAGAAAGATTCAGGACATTGACAAGCTCATATTATAGAGGAGCACAAGGAGTAATCATGGGTAAAAAGTCTCTTTCACTTTTTGGTCAATTGGTTCCACACAGTTGGTAATTTGGTACTTTAGTGGCTAATGGTGATGAATTCTTCTTTTCTTACAAAAAGAAATTATAATCATAAACCACGTCCATGATTATGGATTTCATCCCCAAACACGTGCTTTTCTTCGTAAGTTCACCTTATTAGTCAATACCCCCTCTAAAGTGGTAATGTAATCTGTTTAAAAGGAGAGATATCTGAGTGGACAAGCATCATGGACATTGACATGAGACTTTTGCTACAAAACTATATAATAATTGATTACCATTACCATCGTCGGCTACTTTCTTCCGTAACTGGACGTGAAAGACATTATGTTCATTAGGTTGCTTGGAAATTTGGAATTAGTCATCAGGAAACCTTTTTTGATTGGTGTTGCAGTATAGTTCTAGCTCTTTTTGTTTATCAGATTAGTACATACTTGACGAGGAACATAAGTAGATCGGTTCTGTTAATTTTCTTTGTGATATTGCTTCTACTATTGCAACTGATTGTATGGTGAGAGGTTTAAAATCTTGTGAGATGTTTCCTCTCGTTCTTGTTGCATCTTTTTAATACATAAAGGACTTTCTTCTTGGTTCAATTGGTTGTTTGAGTGTTTCTGTTCTTTGTTGATGTTGTCAGGGGTGTATGGGATTTTTTTTCAGCGCTCTGGCCATTTTTGTTACAATGCATGTGTTTAGCATAGTCAAAAACTAGCTAGAGACTTGTTTGAGGTCTGTATTTTTGCTTTTAACAAGATCACTTTGTATGATGGGAACAGTATACGATGTGACAAGGAGGGAGACATTTACCAATCTCCGTGACATATGGGCAAAGGAAATTGATCTCTATTCGACTAACCAAGATTGTATCAAGATGCTTGTTGGAAATAAAGTTGATAAGGTAACTCAATGTCACCCCTTTTAGCTTGTTGCTTCACCTTTAGCTTTATAATGCCTCTATTCTCCCCAGCCCCTACTTCAATTTCCACTTCAAGAATGAGGGTAAATGTAGATTGAAGAAAGGTCATGTTGTTTGTCATGAATTACTTTATAAGTGGGAGTTATTATTATGTAATACTTTTGGGCCGTAAGCGCTAGGAGTTTCATTCAATACATTTACACTACTAATGAAACATTACATAAATATCCTTTACTGGAAAGAAGGGTGAAAAACATGACGATGGTGTCTTGCTTGGGAGAATGCTAGTCCAGTCTTTACAACATACTGATGTATTCCAAAAAAGGTGCAATTTTTTGAAGCTTTTATCGCATAAGTATTGCACACCTATTAATCTCGTGTATCCAGAGACCAACTTGTATTGATGTGGGCTCAATGCAAAGCGAGAATATGTAAGATATGTGATGTATCTCAGATTAATGTACAATACTCTGCTCCTCCATTTTGCTTTTCTTCACCTTGTTCTTTTGTCATATTTTTTTGGTTATTTTATTTTTCTATCAACTGGATGTTCTGAGTTAGACTTCAGCTTTAGATCCTTTACATCATGGAAATTTTCATTTCACTAGAGTGAACTGGGATGGAAGGGACTCTTGCTCATTAAATAACTGAAATTAAGGGCTATAGAGCATTTTCACCTTTCCTTGTATTACATTGTATGTTGTTGCTAACAGTAATGCAAGTTGTAAATTATTATTTTATCTTTGATGACATTGTATGATGCCATGATTCATACTGAATTGGCAACTTTAAATGTTACCTTGTTAGGAAAGTGAAAGAGTTGTCACAAAGAAGGAGGGAATCGACTTTGCTAGAGAGTATGGATGCTTATTTATTGAATGTAGTGCAAAAACACGTGTAAATGTGCAGCAATGCTTTGAAGAGCTTGTGTTGAAGGTAAGGTTTTCTAGTCCATTCTTTTATTTGTAGATTTATTCCTGTGTTGCACAAGAATTGAAGAAATTGTGCCTGCATGTCCTTCGCTTACTGCTATTATGAACTTCTATAGATTCTGATGCTGCATGTGTAATCAGCTATTATATCTCATCGATATTTTCTTGCTTCTTGCTTCTGATTGAGAATTTTGGAGATTTAATGTAATATAATACTATTATAAAAAGAAATATGATGTTCACTTTAACTTGTTGAGCCAAAATTTATGAGTAGATCTATCAGGTGTAAGGTGACTAATTATAGACATTGCTCAAAATGTTACTCAGTAGCTGTATTCTTTTCTCCTTTAAGCTTCGCATACTTCAGCAGATATCTAAGTGTGTTTCTGCCGTATATCCACATGGGTAAGGAAACATGATGAGACTTGAATTTGGACCAAAAGCATGTAATTTCTTTCATAAAAAGCAGAACTCGACGTTTGGACATGTATCCACGATCAGACACTAGTACCTTTGCGTCGGATTAACAAAGCACACAATGGACCTCGCTTTGGTTTCTGTTTTTAATGTCGAGAATAGGTCATACAGATTTCTTTGTTCTCTGTTTCCCTCACTGATCTGCCTCTCCCTATCTTCCCCAACAGTAGGACACTCTTTTTAAATGAAACATGTGATGATAAAATGATTGTTCTGGTGAAATGTAGATTTTAGATACACCTAGCCTGTTAGCTGAGGGGTCAGCAGGTGGAAAGAAAAACATCTTCAAGCAAAAACCACCCCAGGCTGATGCATCTGCAAGTGGCTGTTGCTGATTCTGCAGGTTTTATACTATCTACTTCGTTGTCTTTGTCTTCCGAGTGTGTGTTAGGGTTGTGTTGGTGATGGCGGTGCGGGTAGGGGTGGGAGTGAGGGTGGGGGGAGGTTTCTCTATGTAAATCTTATATTCCATTAACTGAAATTGGAGTTTTGTAACGTGCTTGTAATTTTCTTGGTTTTGTTAGCTTGTTGTTAACTCTGATGTATGAGTGATATTGGGGATGGTCATGTCCCTATGTAATGTCTTAACTCTTGACTCCTGATATTAATGTTGGCTCTGAAACTAACATGGAGGACACAAACACTTACAGAAGAATGTTACACACCCTCTTACATCAAATTAAATTGATGGTTTATCTTTATTGTTGTCATTGAAGAAGAAGGATTTTGAGTTTTTTTTTCTTGCCCCATAGCCAATGTGAATGCCAATTCTATTTTTATTTTTATGTTCGATCTTTTGTCTCTGGTATATTTGCATGTGTTTTACTTGGACCGTCTCTATTATTCGGGTGTAACGTGTGCATAGTGGTATATCTAAGACACTTGTCTGCTCCTTTGAAGTGTTCAAAAGGAGCAAATAAGAAGTTAGCATTAGATCTAATACTCGGATGTAAAATGAATGTACTGGTTTTACCTAGATTTAGTTTTCCTCTTGAGATGAATGTTTCACTATCTTTAAAGGTATGTTTGGGTTGAGAAAAATCATCAAGGGGGAAAAAGAAGTTAAAATTAAAATATGGAGGTAATGGTAGACGAGAAGATGGATTGATGTGTGTAAAACTATTACTCTAGTTTTGTGGTAATAGTTACTCACCACCCTTCTAAGGTAATGTAACACTCTCTCAAATGAGCGTAATAGGCTAATAGTTTCTCGTTTTCTCTCTTTGCACTATTTACATCATTGCTTACCTTTTCTCTCTCTGTTACCCTTGGTCTAAGCATGCTTCACATTTGATGATTGTTCAATCTTAGATGTTTTATGACATTGCCCATATTTTCGTATACATGTACTTCAATGCGGATTGTACTTTTCAAGAGTTATCTTATTGAAATTCAAAAATTGCAGATCTTCGTCTAATGGTAAAAGTTTGGTCTGGTGGTAAATTTTTTGATCTTGCAACCTTAACCATCCGAGGAGGTTTTTTGAATGCCTTTGCTTGGTAAACTAGGTCTAGTTAACCCGTGAAAGGTTTAAGGTCACTCGGGCATTTTTTGTCAATGATGCACAAAAACAACAATGTGCACGAGATGTAATATTAATTTATTGTAAGACTACTCACATTTTAGTCCAAAGGGTTTTCAAGTCAAAAAGTTGTGGTTTACTAAGCTAAATTGGTCAGTTTTTGAAAAATCATTAGTATTTGAGCTCGGGCGTTGTCCCGCGTTGGTTTTGTGTTTTCGAACTTGATATGCATTTTTTCCATTCCTACTAAGTATATTAAGGAACAACATTTAAAAGATACAAATATAATAATGTGGATACTTAAAGCATGATTAAAAGTTGGTTGAGATGGTAATTGTGTCATGTTATAATAGCAAGAGGTTACGAGTTCAAATCTTGTTGCAAGCTAATTTAACTTTTGTTAATCGACATAGCTTAAACTATTCACTGTATTCAAAAAGTTGTATGTTCTCTTTTTAATAGTTGCCTAATTGAGGTTGAGGTGGCGGAGTAGTGGTATCACTTCCCATCTGTTATCCTTGAGGTATAGGGATCAGACCTCATAGGACTCATTTGAGTAATTTTCCGTAAACACCTCAAGTGAGTCCCCTTCATCTTACCAAAAAAAAGCCTAATTTTAAATTAAAATTAGATGATCTCTTATAAGACCAACTCTTTCTGCACATAGGTCACAATCTTTTTATTACTATCTCTTTGCTTTCTTTAATTCCACAACCTCCATCCACATCTTACTTATTTTAGAATAGATTATGTATGGTAGTATTGAATGGTAAAGCACTAAAGCTCCTATAATACACAAAATTTTACATATTACAGATTCGTAAATGAGACGGGGTTACAATATATACTTCATCCATTCTTTCAAGGCAATTCCATAGTCTCCATCCCCGTTTAATTCCACATCCATATATTCGTTCCAAACCACATGACTCCTTTCCAATGACCTCCCATGTCCTTAGGAGGCATCCTATGATGTTTAGAGCTCGAGCCCCGAGTAAAAGCGTGCATTATAACCTTCAATTTTGGTTGTTTTTTTTGACATTTTTGGACTTCTGCGAGCCTTGTCATATTTTCTCCCTAAACGTTCCTAGGAAGGCCGACATGACTTGTAACGTTGCGTGGGTGGTTGACACCATTTGTGTTGCCTTGAAAAGCCTCCAAACACCCTATTTGTTCATTTCTCGTGAAATATAAAATTGCCTCGAAATGAATGTAAAGGCATTCATATATTCATTCCAAGCCACATGAATCATTTCCAATGACCTCCCATGGCCCTAGGAGGCATCCCGTGGCGTTCGAAGCTCGGGCCCCCAGAAAGTCCGAAAGCGTGTATTATAACCTTCAATTTTGGCTGTTTTTGGGGCAATTTTTGACTTCTTCGGGCATGGTCATATTTTCTACCGAAACAATCCTAGGAGTGCTGACGTGACTTGTAACATTGCGTGGGTGCTTGGCAGAATTTGCATTGCCTCGAAAAGCCTCTAACACCCATTTGTTCATTTCTTGTGAAACCTAAATTGCCTCGAAATGAACGTAAAGACATCCACATAGTTGTTCCAAGCCACATGACTCATTTTCAATGACCTACCATGTCCCTAAGAGGCATCTCGTGGCGTTCGGAGCTCACGCCCCGAGAAAAGTCCGAAAGCGTGTATTATAACCTTCAATTTTGGCAGTTTTTGGGACATTTTTTTACTTCTCTGGATCTTATCATATTTTCTCCCGAAACATTCCTAGGAAGGGAAACATGACTTATGATATTGCGCGGGTGCTTGATACCATTCATGTAGCATCGGAAAGCCTCTGAACACCCCATTTGTTCATTTCTCGTGAAACCAAAATTGACTCGAAATGAACGTAAAGGCATCCATATATTCGTTCCAAGCCACACGACTCCTCTCCAATGTCCTGCCATGTCCCTAGGAGGCATCCCGTGGCGTTCGTAGCTCGGACCCCGAGAAAGTCCGAAAGCGTGTATTATAACCTTCAATTTTGGCTGTTTTTGCGACAATTTTATAATTCTCCAGGCCTGGTCATATTTTCACCCGAAACATTTCTAGGAGTGCCGACGTGACTTGTGATGTTGGGCCGGTGCTTGGCACCATTTATGTTGCCTCGAAAAGCCTCTTAACACCCCATTTGTTTATTTTCTCGTGAAACCCAAAATTGTCTCGAAATGAACGTAAAAGCATCCATATATTCCACCCAAACCACATGACTCCTTTACAATGACCTCCCATGTCCCTACGAAGCATCATGTGGCGTCCGGAGCTCGGGCCCCTTGGAAAGTCCGAAAACGTGTATTATAACCTTCAATTATGGCATGTTTTGGGACATTTTTGGACATCTCCGGACCTGGTCATATTTTCACTTGAAACGTTCCTACGAAGGCCGGCATGACTTGTGATATTGCGCTGGTGCTTGGCACCATTTGTGTAGCCTCGAAAAGCCTCTAAACACCCCATTTGTTCATTTCTCATGAAACCCAAATTTTCCTCGAAATGAACGTAAAGGCATCTACATATTCGTTCCAAGTCACATGACTCCTTTCCAATACCTTCCATGTTCTCTAGGTGGCATCCCGTGGCGTCCGTAGCGTGGGCCCTGGAAAACTCCGAAAATGTGTATTATAACCTTCGATTCGGTTGTTTTTGGGATATTTTTGGATTTCTCCGGGCCTGGTCATATTTTCTCTCTCGAAACGTTTCTAGGAACGCCGACGTGACTTACAAAGTTGCGCGGGTGCTTGGCACCATTTTTGTTGCCTCGAAAAGCCTCTAAACTCCCCATTTGTTCATTTCTTGCGAAATCTAAAACTGTATCGAAATGAACGTAAAGGCATCGACATCTTCGTTCCAAGCCACATGACCCTTTCCAATCACCTCCCATGCACGTAGGAGGCATCCCGTCGTGTTCGTAGCTCGGGCCCAGAGAAACTCCGAAAGCGTGTATTATAACCTTCAATTTTAGTTGTTTTTGGGACATTTTGGACTTTTCCAAGCCTGGTCATATGTTCTCCCGAAACATTTCTAGGAGTGCTGATGTGATTTGTGATGTTGTGCGGGTGCTTGGTACAATTTGTGTTGCCTCGAAAAGCGTTTGAACACCCTATTTGTTCATTTCTCGTGAAACCCAAAATTGTCTCGAAATGATCATAAATGCATCCACATATTCGTTCCAAGCCACATGACTCCTTTCCAATGACCTCCCATGTCCCTAAGAGGTATCCCGTGGTGTTCGGAGCTCGGCCCCGAGAAAGTCCGAAAGCGTGTATCATAACCTTCAATTTTGGCAGTTTTTGGGACATTTTTTACTTCTCTGGATCTAGTCATATTTTCTCCCGAAACATTCCTAGGAAGCCCAACATGACTTGTGATATTGCGCGGGTGCTTGAAACCATTCGTGTAGCATCGGAAAGCCTCTGAACACCCCATTTCTTTATTTCTCGTGAAACCCAAAATTGGCTCGAAATGAACGTAAAGGCATCCAGATATTCGTTCCAAGCCAAACGACTCGTCTCCAATGTCCTGCCATGTCCCTAGGAGGCATCCCGTGGCGTTCGGAGCTCGAGCCCCGGGAAAGTCCGAAAGCATGTATTATAACCTTCAATTTTAGCTGTTTTTGGGACAATTTTGTAATTCTCCGGGCCTGGTCATATTTTCACCCGAAACATTTCTAGGAGTGCCGACGTGACTTGTGATGTTGGGCCAGTGCTTGGCACCATTTATGTTGCCTCGAAAAGCCTCTTAACACCCCATTTGTTCATTTTCTTGTGAAACCCAAAATTGTCTCGAAATGAACATAAAGGCATCTATATATTCGTTCCAAGTCACATGACTCCTTTACAATGAACTCCCAAGGCATCCATATTTTCGTTCCAAGTCAGTTGATGTGTATTAATTGGGATTTGTGAAGTAGTTTGTCTAGAAGTTATTACCTTAATGAATGGAGATCTGCTCCATATTTATAGGTGTTGAAATGTGTGAAGAATGTCCCTGCCATGCTGGCAGAGGATTTAAGACGGGTGAGTCCCACTGAGGGATTGCCATGCTGGTAGAGAACTTTGGAGCATGTGGTGGTCCACTAAGGATTATTGGGCCCAAATAGGGGCCATATGTTCATACGGGATATATGGTGATTGGAGGGAGTTTTGTTTTCCTATAACTTCCAAATTTATGATGGATGTTACAAATCTTGGTTTAATCTCCCAATTTTTGGTGAAGGTTACAAACTATTTAATTTTGGAAATTAAGTACTATCTATTCTACTCCTATAAATTCCCCATACCTTAAGCCATCTTTTCCACACTAAAACTTTGAAGAATCCATACTCTCTTACTTCAAAGTTCTTCTTTCCTTTCCTATTTATTCTGGTTTTATATTTCTTATTCAAGTTTCAAATTTCTTTGGTTTACGAAAAAAAATTCATATTTCTTACTCAAAAATATTATGCTCATGATAGGTTACTCAATTTAGCTGAAGAAAAAAAAGTGATATTCTTAAGGAAGAGCCGAATAGGCCACCAATGTGAAACATTATCCGAGGCTCCGAGCACTACATGAATCCTTAATACTACAAATCTAGTATTTGGGCCCGAGCTTTACTCCGGGTTGGTATTGTTTTTCGAACTTGATATGTATTTCTCCCATTCCCATTGGAATATAAGATGCCACACAATATGAAACACGAGATTTCAATTGCCAAAATAAGGCTCATATTGTTTCGAAATTTGAATACAAGAAACAACTGAAGATCAAAGCACGTTATAATTGATGAGATTTGCTATTCTATTAAAAAAAAGATCGTAAATTAAGGGCCGTCGAATTCATCAACACATTGGTGGATTACCTTCCATTAGCAATGAGATTTGCTTTCCATCGTCATCAACACTTAGAATAGAAAGGCACGCTATCAACGCGCTTTTTTTTTCTTAAGTTGATAAGATAAAGGATCTTATTAAACTAGCACGTGAGATTTGATCCCATGACCTTTTGAAGTTATGAGATCAAAACTTTACCGTTAGGTCAAGTTTTGCTTGATTTTATGCCTTCAACGCACTTCACCTATATAGTAGTATATATGTATACATTACAAGACAAAGATAACTCATCTACAAATCTTTTTTTCTTTTTTGCTAGAAAGACTTATGAACCAATAGCATTTTGTCCTCACTCATGCGCACCCTAAGAAACTTCCCAGGAGGTCACCCATCCCTGGACTACTCCCAGCCAAGCACGCTTAACTGTGGAGTAACTAAGGAAATAAGCTCCCTAAAAGAAAGATGCATCTTGTTGGAATGAGTAGCCTGCTAAATCCCTTTAAAGCAATCATGAGGGGTATTACATAGACCTTTAAAAGTACGGGAATTTTAATCAAAGAGCTTATAATAGGGTTTTATCTCTCAATCTCAAGGTAATAAAGTATGTTTCTTATTATTAGGTCAAACGTTATTTGGTACTTTGGCTCTAATAAATTAGCATCTCTCGCAATTAAACAAGTTTAGTTTAACGAGTTGCGAGCTAGATCATTTGAAAGTAAAGGGTTTTTCATCTCCAAAGGACTTCCAATGGGCTTTATCAGTAAACTCAAGGTCATACGAATCATTTCTTAGTACTAGCTCAAATTCCATATGGTATTTAAGTCATACCTTAAAAGGCTTAAATTAATAGATATCTATCTCGTGCAATTTGAGTGCATCTTTCACCGTAATCTATATATTGCATCTCCAAGCTTTAACAAGGACAACATATATACTTCTATGACAATATCTTCCAAGAAAGAAATTTGCTTTCACGAAAAGTTGCACTTCTGAACTAGTCTCTACGTTTTCTTTTGTTGTTCCTATATGAAATCTTTTTGTAAGAGGAAATTAGTAAAAATTAGAGTTTATAGAGATGGAAAAAGTATCAAATACTATCAATTTTAGCTAATTTATCAATTTGATCTCACTTTTGCATAAAAAAAACTTATATGGACTTGATCCATATTAAATCGGTGAGGACCTAATGCTAATTCATGTGATTTATGAAAAAAAAAGGTCACTATATTAAAAAAAAAATACATATAAAAGATGAGTAGATATATATTGTGAAGTTTGACGATGTGAAAAAAATAGTTTACTATACTCCCTCCGTTTCCTAAAGATCTTCCCACTTTCCGTTTAAGGGTGTTTTCAAAAGATCTTCCCACTTTTGCTTTATTCCTTATTTGGCAAAACAATTTCCCTATTTACCCTCTCATGTCACTATCATATGGTCCACCATTACATTACTAATTCAATTTTACTCTCTTTCTCTCTCCTACTTTAACCCCTTTTTATTTGTTTATTTATCTTAACCCCTTTCTCTCTCCTACTTTACTCACACCATGCCCCACACAACTTGATTTTCCCTGGTATCTGTAGGAACAGTAAGTGGGAAGATCTTTAGGAAACGGAAGGAGTATCACAAAGTGAAAATTTCATCATGATAAACTAATGTGAGAAAGAGTGACTATATATTTTTTTTGAAAGAAAAAACAATCACTATAGTAAATAAAAACCATATAGTATAACTTAAGATTTTAAAAAGTTACTATATTGAAAAAAAAAAAGGTCGATATGTCATATTAGTTACTTTAATCCACAATAATATTATTGTACATCATATCGACGCAAAACTAACTCCAATTTTACTGCTGTTAGAAGAACAATAATAATACTCAATTGGCTAGGAAACATTTTATGTGGAATTGTGGCGACTAGGGCGTGGTGTGGGGTCTATGGGCCATTAACAAACTTGATTAAATTGGACGAAAAAACTTGGTCTAGAGGAAAGCGTGACATTGATGGTCAATAATCATAATTTATATTGCATGGCATGATGGGAATTGTTGAAAACGAACTGCAATTTTTGCTCTTTTACATTTTACATGGGTGTTGGTTGGCCCAACTTCAGCCAAATCTTGTTCAAATAACTTCTAATATAGTAAAAAAAAAAAAAAAAATTGTATCCAAGTGAAATATTAAGTTTACTTAAAACAAATCGACAAAATATAAATAATAAATTTGGATTATTTGTAATGATAGAAACAAAAGCTAGTGAGTGACATTGATGTGGTAAGTGACAACTTATTTAGGACATTTTATGGTAAATAATGGTGAAAAGTGTGGGGGTAAATAGATCTAGATGCGGTAATTTGTAGTAAAATGGTAAAAATTATGGGTACGTAGTCATTAGTCCATCTCATCAAGATAACAAGATTTCAATCAATTAATGACACTCTTGTATCGATGACATATCGATTGACTAGACTGTATCAACTGTTAGATCGGGATATACGCTTAGGCTCCTAAACTTGGATGTGGCACGGTGTTGGGGAATTTAAGAATGATTTGAGTCGTATGTAAGGGTCCAATTGTAGCACTTGGAGTGTGATCAATCGTAAGTAACTCACGTAGGGAGTAAGCTTCTTAAAAAAAGCAAGTAACTCACGAGGGAAAAGGTATCACTATTGAGTTATTATACGTTTATATCTATACCTCGACTCTTACGTTGTGCTCCTACTCGAGTCTCCAAAATTCGCTTTTTTAGCCAATAACCCAAGAAGTAAGAAGTTGGCCCAAAAAACCAAACTCTACCTTACGTGAGTTGTTAGAGTATGAATGATTTTATAAAAAGAGTAACCCTACCATGTATTAACCATTTCAGTGTGGCTAATTCTCTTCAACCAACCCAAGGACTTGCAGTTGCAGCACTCTTACTCTTCTACAATGTCTTGGCAATCAAAAAAAAAATTCGTCATATTTGCAAGCACAAAATTTCTAGAAGTTTGTTTCTTCCAATTCCAAAACAATTAATTTAAGATTAATTTAGTAGTAAAATTTAAAGATGAGTACAAAATAATGGAATTGCTCGAACATATACACTCCTATTTAATAATTATTTATAATTTATATCTATTTTGGGCGAATCTAAATTAGTGGTAAGGTCACAATTTGGAGGGAATTAACAAATTAGCTAAGCAGCTTTCTAATCATGGATGCTTGCTTAATTACTTTAAAAAAGAGTGGCTCAGATGCAACTGAAGTAATTTTTTTGAATATTTAATTCCTAAAGTAATTTATAAATCACCTTTATGATGAGTTCCTAAGATAGAGTAGTTTTGATAATCAGTTATATTTATATTATAAGGTTTTCCGGGAGTATAGAGTAGAAATTTGTGTGATAAAATACGATAAATAAAAAATCAACAAATTCATTCAAAAAAAAAAAAGATTCCCCGTCATTTGTGAATCACCCGAATAAACGCAGTAATTCGTGAAAAGGGGATGTTATAATGTCACTTTAGAGATCTAGTTTATGTTATCAATAAAAACCACGTAAAGTAGTCGAATCAAAGAAAAATAAAAGTAGAAAGATATGATTAGACAATAGTAAAAGTGTATTTTAGTGCTTTGATTAGATTATAGTTGGGAGAAAAGGTAAAAAGGCCATGATATACTAGATATAAAGTTTCTCACAATATTGGAATTTTGAGTTAAGTGCTAATTAGATAATCCCATTACGTAATTATGTCCTATAAAATACTCTCTAAATAGAATGTCATTTTATGAGTAATAGTGAAAGAATACTTTGAGCATGTACATAATACTCACTCATATCACTTACCACACTTGTTCAGGTCATCTATGCATCCAGATAGTAAGGACTTCACTTCCTATCTTAAGGTCACAACTTATAAGGTTGAATAGCTACATATAATTACTATTAGGTTTGGATCCATTTACCCTTTTTTTTTGTCTTCAAGTGCTTCGGTGGATAGTCGAGTAGAGAATTCGTGGAGGATTGAGATTTAGTAGAGTTAATCATCTTATTTGCCAAAACTAAAATTGTACAATATACTCGTACCATTATATGTTGAAATCTAGACTTCATAAACCCGACGTCAACAATGAGGAGCTAGCTCATGTGGTAGAGCACTTCCCTCTGATCTATGAGGTAGGGTATTTCCTTAGCATGCTTTGCATGCATTACCAGCCATTCAGCCAATGTGTTGGTAGTTCCTACAAGGCTAATTTAGCCTTGTAGGGGTTAGACCTTGGGCTGACTTAATTTCCCAATAAAAAACAAAAATCGACGTCAACACATGTGTGGATGTTAACTGAAGATCCTTGTGGCTCTCTCTACACAAAAAAGAAAGCCAACACATGTGCCTCACTCGTCATAAAATACATGCTTTTAATATATTTCAAAGGTGCAAGAGATCATTATTGATATAATCTACATTACTAACTTTTTTATAAGAAAAAAAGGGACAGTAATTTCAATATTTTTTCTATGAATTTTATTTACTCAAATTTCCTTGTTTCCCAACCTACAACAAACATAAACTTTCAGAACCCATCTTAATGGGACCTCAAGGATTTACAATTGCAACAAAAATTGACACTTTAACTCTTTTGATTCATTGAAGACATCAAACTATAATAAGACCCCACTTTTACCATACATCATCTTATGTAGTTATGTTGCATTGTAATTGTTACTACACATGTTTTGGGTCCTTAGACCACATGGATCTAAGCAGCTTTAGCAGCATCCTGGCCCTTGTCTTGGCCCTCCCACTACACTGACTTTGCAGCAACAACAACAATTGTGTCAAAATTCCAGCACATATTGCTTCTTCTCTTACCTCCAATGATTCACAACACAATATCATCAAACAATTTACTGCACTTTCACTACCTTCATCATCTCCTGATACTCTAAACACCATCTTAATTAGTGCCTTAACTCCATTTGGTACCTCTTTAACCAAAAATGCTTCTTTCCCACTTTCCAACTTTAATACTAACTCTAATGCTCTTGTTGCTTTTGGTCCCAACTCCATATTGTCTTTCTTCCTCTCTACTTCCATAATGTATGTCACTAATGTATGAACCAACCCTTGTTTCACCAGATTTTCGCCTCGCCGCGCTTCCTGTGATGATGATAATAAGCTTAAGATGGCCTTAATCCCTGCCTCTGAGAGCTCTGAATGTTGTTTATGATCATCAATATAACCAATTAGAATTTGGAGCATTGTATTGTCATTTCCAATTTTGGTAGCTAACTCTTTTGTTGCCAAGGATGATTGAAGGGAAACTACCTCTATTATGTTGCACAAACTTATCTTGACCATATAACTTCCTTGTTGGATTAAAACTTTGAAATTTTCAAACTTGGCTTCTTCCATTAACATATTCAAGTCTCCCAAGTAAGAAAATGACATCATTTTTAGGGCACAATCAAGTAATTTCTCCACTAATCCCATCATTTCTTGGCTGATTATTTTTTCTCCAAAAATCAACCCCAAAATCAATGAGAAGAAACCCATCTGAATTAAACCCTCATTCTTCAATGCAAAATCCTCTGACAAGAAATTAACTTGCTCTAAAACCTGTAATTTCTGCTCCAAAGTTGTTTCCTGAGATTCAAGAACATGCTTTAATGAAGAAAAAAATACAACTTTAGAAGAACCCACTTTGCAAAAATCATCTTTTTCATCATGAAATTGATGGGTATTACAATTGAGAACCCATTGATCAATCAAATGCCTCAAAGTATGATTAGGAACCATTGAAACATCATGAAGTTTGAGCATTGTAACTGGGCATGTGAAATTACCAGCAGTAAGCCATTTCTCAATAGATGGCCTATCATAAGTTTGTCCTGTGCAAAGAGTCACAGGATCACTGAACAAATCTAGACTAATTGGGCATGTGAAGAAATCAGGGATTGACATTCCAATTTCTCTCATCATGGAATCAAAAAGAATGGATTTTTTTTCTTTTTTTTGGTGAAGAATGAGGAATCTACAAAAGAAAGGGTATTTATTTATGTTAGCAAGAACAAAAAAAAAAGTGCTTTTTATATTTATTATAAAAAAATTTAAGGGTGAGTTATAGTACTAGATTATGAGTACTATATAATGCAAAGGTATATATTTTGTGAATGGAGGAAGTAATTAGGGAAAAGTAAGGTAAGAAGATTTTTTGTGTTTTTGTTTTGGTAGATGAAGATGATAAAAAATGGTGGTAGGAGAGAAAAAAGAGAGAAAATTTTCATATAAAAAGAGGGAGACAATACACATGAGACATGGGAAGGAAAATAAGGAAAAGTGAAAAACAAAAAAAAAAAGTAAGAAAAAAAAAATTAAATTTAAATTCAAAAGATAGAAGAAAACATATAAACCAAACATGAAAGTTTTGGAGGTAATGAAATGATAGATAGATAAATAGTGGGATAGTCAGAGTATGCAATATGGAGTAGTGTTATATTAGACTAATTGAAAAGTTAGGTCCCCACATTTCCCTCTATATCTTCTTGCATTCATCACTAAAGATTAAGAGAGGAAAAGTAATGAAAAATATTTAGTGAGTTAGAGAGTGATGTGTGAGGCAAAAGACCCACCTAAAGGTAATTAGTAATTGATGTTGTCTTTGAAACTTTGAATCAACCAAACATATCACTACTATACATCTAGAATATATATTGATTAAGGTAGACAAATAACAAATTAGGGTTGGTTTGAGTCTATAACTGATAAGAGTTAAACCTAATATAACGACATGACATGAATCGGAGATAAAATAAGTGGGTTGGATTCATATAAAGGTTAGCACTGGTTTGTCGTACTTGGTATAAAAATTGTCAGCTAGAAACGACGATTTGATTTTTTTTGCTTTGAGGCAAGCCAAAAATGATTTTTCAGTCTATTTTTTTGACCCGGTCTGATTTTATCCCGAAATAGTGGGGTTTGGGCACAAAATTTTGGCCCGACCCGACCATTGGGCAATTTTTTAGGCGCAACGCGAACTGGCCCGAACTCGCCCCGGCCCATGAACACTTCTACAATATGCATTTTTAATTTTTGAACCTAGAGAGCAAACTTATATGACATCATAAATTGAAGATTGGATTTTCTTGGTGAGCATTGGACTCTTAGTACTGAGTGGAGTGATGAAAATGAGGGAATGACAGGTGTGGGGAGAGCAAGAAGGTAATGATTTAATTGGGGTCATGGAACTCATGAGAATTGCAATAAAAGGGGAATAATTGACCCAACCAATTTGGGATCCAAATCAACATAGCACAATTAATGGAGCAAACAAGACTGATGGATTTAACTTTCAGTTGATTAGGCTCAATGATTTTCAAAATTACAGTAGCTACCATATAGGATACTTAATAAGGACAAATTCCTTTTTTTTTTTTTAAGATAGCTAACGAGGAGAAATTCATAATCTTAGGAAGGAACAAAGAACGTTTATATTAAAGGTAATATTGTAAACAAGGACATTTAAAGAAAAAAGAAATGGAAAGAAAGCTAAATTAAAAGTTTAACTTAATGATGTTGTGTAACAAATGATAAGTATATACTCCCTCCGTCTCAAAATATAATTCTCATTTCCCTTTTTTCATGGTAATTTATGCAAGTAGAATATAAGAGGGATAATAAAAAAAATTTATTTATTTAAATAAATATTGTATGGGAAAAGATGATTTTAGGAGAGAGAGTGGAGAATAATTGCTGAAAGAGCATTAATTGTAACATTTTAGTTGAATAAATAAAGGAAAAAAAAACAAAATTCAAGAAGCAAGTAAATGACGGGACACGGTTTTTCTAGACAAATTACGAAAAAATGTGGAACTAAATATGAAAATGGGAACTATATTTTGGGACACCCAAAATGAAAATGGAAACTATATTTTGAGACGGAAGGAGTATGATATATGACAAATTTACATAACAAACGACAAATATTGTGTAAGAAACTGTTAATATTGTAAAAGTAATTGATATATATTTGTTCTTATATATGAATAGGGTTTGTTCTTTAAAAAAGACAACTTAAAACATTTAGGTTAGCTTGGGGGAAAAAGATATCATGGTTAGCAGCTGCACTAATTTTTTTTAAGGCTAATAACATTATTAACTAAGATTTAGGAGTATATAATATAAATCTGATGCTATAAGCTAGAATATTAGAAAATCTTGCCACCCCATGCCTATATATACTATTCCAAAAATTTAGAATTCTATGATGGTCCTACTAACCTATTTGTTTTCTTTAACTTTTGTTAGGCCTTGAGGTTGAAGAAAAAGTTAAACGAGTTGAATTCTAAAGAAAAGGGGAATATTTATTTAGTTTTTCAATTAATTAATATGGCTTTTTCGAGTATTATTTCCTCTTTAAATAGGTTAACATAAAGGTGAAACTCACAAATAAGTTTGTCCCATATTAAAGAAAGAGAAAGATGATGACTAACATATACTTCCTCCGTTTCTTAATAAGTGCAACATAGAGAAAGTGGGGGAATACCAAGGAATGTAGAGAGAGAAAGTTGGAACCACAATAAAGTAGAGTAATTCAAGAGATGAAAAACAAAGTTGTGGTCCCCTCTTGCTTTTTGGTGGCATATTTGTAATAATATTGAACTTTTTTTTACCATTTTGAGCTTGGTTGCACTTATTGTGACTATTCCAAATAAGGGAAATGTTGCACTTATTAAGAAACGGAGGTAGTACTAAGTTTAATGGGATTGTGTGTGTGCACTCTTCCTTTCGGATAATAAAGGAGAGAGTATCGATTTGTGCAAATAATAATAAGTAAAACCTCATTTCACTCTTAGGCTCCGTTTGGTAGAGCGTAAAATGTTTTTTTTCTTCTGAAAAACAGTTTTCCTCTATTTTCAGTTTTACATTGTTTGGTTGGCAAAAGAGTGTAAAACCATTTTCCCTTGGGGTAAAATTACTCTTACAATGATGAAAAACTATTTTCCCTTCAAAATGAAGGGAAAACTTTTTTCCTTATCTCTCTTATACATTCCTCTCACAACCTTCTTACTTTCCCTTTCATTTTCCTTTCATTTTATTATTTTTCTTACATGAAACCAAACAACGGAAAACTAATTTTGGAATTGTGTTTTACATTGTAAATTGTTTTCCATGAAAATCATTTTACACTAAAAATGTTTTACGCCCTACCAAACGAAGCCTTAGGTCCATTTGATTAGGTATAAAACATTTTCAGTGTAAAATGATTTTCATGGAAAACACAATTCCAAAATTAGTTTTCCGTTATTTGGTTCTATCTTCTAAGTAAGTAAAATAATGAAACGAAAGGAAAAGTAAAGAGGTAATGAGAGGAATGTACAAGAGAGACAAGAAAAAGGAAGGAAAATAGTTTTTCCGGAAAATGAATTTCCATCTTTGGGACTTTAGGAGAGTAATTTTATTACTAGGAAAAATGGTTATACTCATTCGCAAACCAAATAATATAAAATTAAAAATCGAGAAAAATAATTTTGGAGAAAAATATTTACACCTTATAAAACGGAGCTTAATATGTGGAATAAGACACCATCCCTTTTTTACCGTTAGCTTTTGAAACTTTTTCCCTTAAATGGTGAAAAGTTGGGAACTAGTCAGGAACAAAATGAGTGATAGTGAAAAGCAGTCAAAAGTTGGGGGTTACAAAAGGTTAAAGGTCTAACTTCTCAGCACAAGTTTAATTAGTAAAATGCATTGTTAGTACATAATTACATATACTAATACATGCATCAATATGTGAAGAACTTTAATAGGAGTCATATATTTTTTAATAGCCGCAAAGTTTTCCAGAATAACTGCCTGGTTTAGTGATGTTGCTTCTTAATGAAAATAGTGTACAAAGCATTAGCTACATGTCTTAGATAATTAATAAACCAAGATTACTGTTATCCATTTATAATTTAATTTATCAATTTGAAATTTCCCGATCCTCAGTTTTAAAGATTTATCACACCACAAAGTTTTTTTTGTCTTACTACGAGGAGTTTCCCACCGCCTCTGACGAGTGGATTAATTTCCTGCGTGAGTTTGCATGGGTATCTCAAAGGGCAACATCCCTCCTAGTTGCGATTTTTTCCATACCCAAGGTTCGAACTCGAGACCTTGGTTAAGAAGTGAGAGGCCCTTAATTTACCACAAAGCTGTAGTAATATGCTCTACTAGTATAAGGCAAGGCAAGGCAAGGCAAGGCAAGGCAAGACAAATGTGGTTTTATAAGATCTTGTTATATCTATTTTGATGTATATTTTTAAAAATTAAATTTAATTAATGTATATTTAGAATTATTAATGATTAAAGATTATACATTGAGAATGATTAAAAAAGGTACGTGGGATAGTAATGAGTATGTGGGATAGCGAATATTGAAGGAATGAGCGAGATTGTTTCTTATGATAAATTGTCATATAATATGTGGTATTTGAAAGTTAGATAGTGATGATTGGGATAAAAATGTGAAGTGAGGACTAGAAAATTGGTGCATTGGATAAGAATACTATTCTTTTTTATTTCTTAAGGAGTGTATATTAGAAATACATATCAAAATTACTAAAGTACAACTTATTTATTCTACACCTCTTTTCATTGTTTTAGAAAGGACATGAGAGGTAGGTGTATTTTCATTCTAGAATTCTTATCCCTCCGCTCAATCCTTTTTGTTAATAAGTGAATTAAAATCACGTACAAGTAAGGAAATTTACGAATCCCTCTTGCACGAAATGAGACTCGATCTCATGATATATGGGATAAGAGGTAATGCCAATGCAACAGTCTAACAATACTAAACTATAATCTACTGGTAATCCCTCCCTCTTACATATCCCTAGGTTTAATATAAGAAGGATAATATAATAAAGAAATAGGTATTAATCCATAACAATTAGTTTCACTATGTAATAATGTAGAAATATTTTTAAGAATTTGCTTAGAGCTAGAGTTGTACTCTAACTAGATTTCCTAATTCTTGTATCTTATAAGTATATTGTTATGATAATTAACGAGAAGGTAATTAAGCTTTACCCTAGTTCATATTCTATAAATAACAATTTTAGTTCAATATGATTCACATAATGTTAATATAAATATACAACCTAACTTATTTCTCTTCAAATAAATAATAATACAATATAATTTTCTATCTTTTACCCACCCTTTATACATCCAAAGAAATTAAATGCTGCTATATTTTCTAATAAATTTGCATTGGGAAGTCAAAATGAAATTGTAATTAAAAATTTGTAGCTGCATGATAGTCCTAAATCCTAAAACACACATATAATAAAAAAAGATTTCGTAAACCATAATTTGTGCTTGCATTTGGTTGTATCAGAGAAATTTGAATAAATAATTTTTGGCTTAGAGTAGGTTATAGTGTTCAACCTCTTGAGTTTGACTGGTCAAATGTTATCAAAAACGACATATTCTGGTTCGTTTGGCTTTTAGTAAGTATCTATTTTTTTCTAAGCTTTATGTAGTTATTATGCTACCTCTCTATTTCGTGTAATTCCCCCATCACATCAATCTAAACGTGACTATGCATGATTGACATATTCCCTCAATTTCAAGAATAAGGAGATACTGTATTGACAAACGTTTAATTATTTCTTTTAAAGACTCTTGAGTTGATCAACTCCAGTCCAGCTCGGCCCGATTTTTGAGCGGGTTTGGGCAGAATTTTTTGATCCGTGGTCGGATTCGACACGATTTTGGCTTGAAAAGCTCACTCATTTTGGTTCGAAATAGTAGATATTAGGCACAAAAATTTGGCCCGAATTTTGGCCCAACCCGACTAATGGGTAATTTTTTTAGGCGCGGCCCCCTGAACCTGATATGTGTTCCTAAGAAAAGCCATTTTTCCATTTTTCGGGGTTTCAAGGGGGCGTGGAAACACATAAGAACTCTTGAATGGAAATGGAAAAGAGATGGATTTTCCTTTGGAAAGGGTAAGATCTTTGGCGCAAGAAGAAGGGGTTGATCTGTATCATCTTGACTTGGTTCTGCTCCTCTATTTTTTTTTATACCGAGTCGGCATCTGGCCCCCGAACCCGTCCCGGCCCATGATCATCTCTAAAAGACTCTAACAAAAATATGTTGATAATTTTACGATCAAAATAAAATTAAGTTGATATTATATCATAATCAAGTTGGTATCAAATTATATTTTAAATTAGTATCAAGTTTAGATTTGGTACTAAATAAACTCCTTTTTTTTTATCAAATTCTAACTTGGTAGTAAAGAGAAAAACTTGATATCAACTTAATTCTAATTAAATACCAACTTGATTGTAATCAGGTATCAATAATTAGACACCTAAGTGCTTGTCATATCTCTATTATATAAGGGAAGGGGGGAGCAATGGTGTCCTCTTTTGAAATGCCAATTTTGCCCCCCTTCTCTTTCTAAATTACAAAATAGTGTGTATATTTTTGACTTTGCTAAATTTAAGAGCTGCCTATATTTGGCAAACTGTATTCCTCCTCTTTTTTTTCCTCAAAAAGATATTACCATATCCAGTTCCCATAGCCACAGTCAAGAAAAAAAATATTTCGTGCCATATATCATACAAGTTGCGCGGATTCGGTTATGGGCTTATAACTACACAATGCTATGATCTAATAAATTTTTTATAACTCCGAAGAGAAGCTCCAAACAAAAGAGAGAAAAAACTAAAATAAATTTAAAACGCTAATAACTTAATAGGTCATGATTAGATTAACAATATTCGCGCATTTCCAGAATATTATTATGTTCGCAATGATATATAATTATTTTTTAAAAAATGTTCAAATTTTGACTCTTATGCCGAAAAAAATCGAGTTTCTGTTTCGAAAAAAAATTCAAGCACGCATCGCGTGCAAAAAATTCTAGTAATTCTTATATTGGATTTGTGAGACCAAAGTTTAGCTTATCAAAGTTACTCTATATCATTATATGGTACCATTGTAGAAAGAAGGATTAAGTTCAAAAGTAACAATTAAAAAGATTTGGCATGAAACTTTTGAAAAACAATTCTATTATGTTTGAATTTTTACAATCTAAGACTACTAATAGTAGAAATACCATTTGAAAAAAAAATGTTAGAAATGTTGTCACTCTTTAAATGTCGCAAGCATTACAAATCAATAAATGAGCAAAAAATATTGCTATATATGCAATCTTTAACAACGGGGTTTCTCAATAGACATGGATAATGCATTATATCATCATTGTAAAGAAGATACTAATAATTTATATTTATGTTGCTTTGTCTCTCATCGAATTTAGAGGAGTGATCCTTTAGACATCTATTCACAATCTAACTAGTATTTGGGACCGGACATTGCCTCAAGATGGTATTGTGCTTTCGAACATAATATGCATTTTTTTCTCATTCCTACTAAAATATATTAAGGAAAACTCAACATTTAAAATGTACAAATATAATAATATGGACACTTAAAGAATGCTTAAAAGTTGGTTCAGATGGTATAGCAAGAGGTCACGGGTTCAAATCTTGTTGCAAGGTACTTTTACTTTTGTTAATTGACATGACTTATGCATACATTGGACAATTCTAGTGTGGTAACGGAGGTGCCACGTGATGTGTATACATTGTCACACACGTCTTTTAACGGATTCCTCAAGGACGCTAGATATTAACACAAAAATCTAATTAAAAAAACCATTTTGAATAAAGAGTAATATATATACATATGAATTCCATATATATCTAATATCTCAGGGATGTTCATTAGCATTTGCCTTAACAATATGATTTTCAAAATTAGATTTCATGCACATTTTAGGCCACTTGATTGTTTAGGACAAATTTCAACTAGCCTATAGGTATGTAGTCAATATATGACTACAATAATATTTCCAGATGCAACAAGTTATATCATTCTTAGTTGAATCTTCCTAGCTAGTTAACATGCATAGTAATATAATTAGACGTGAATTTTACATCAATTATATATAGTAGCTTCTTTCTAATTGGAATATTGGACCAAATATCAATCATTTGACTTCTAGAAGGTTTAAGTCGTCCATTCTTTTTAATTTACTTTTGCTTATTTTAATTTATATGAACTAATTTTAATTATTTTGACTAATCTGAACTTAGTGAACCTTATTAATCCGCTCATTGTCGTTGATGGTTTTTTTCCTTTACATTGAAGAATTTCTTCTTTTCTTATTCTTTCTTTTTTCAAATTTATTCTATACTTATTAAGTTGGTAGACGAATCCCTTGTTTGAAACAAATTGTGAGTTGGATTAACTAATTAATCTTAGATTAGGAAATGTTAATCCTAGAATGAATTTCGCTCATGATTATTAAGTCAAGTGTGTAAGAAATTTGTTATTTATTAGGAGGCTGTTATTGAATATATATGTACGAAAATAATATCTTCACGTGAGACTAATTACGTGAAATATTGCTAATCAATTACATATATGATCCTTAATTAAAAGAAATTGGTAACTAATTAGGTTCAAGATTATTAAACTTCTTCTGTCTGTAATATTTCTATGGATATGATTAGTAATAATTGAAATTAAGCACATATATTTGTCTTTATGAGTATATGTATACTAATTAAGTGGGGTAATTCATTAACACAAACTAAAGCTCCATCCTCAAGTCACTAACCCAATTTTAGTTGCACTAACCAATATAATTATGGTTGATTCTAAAAACAAATTTTTATGATACTTTTGATTTTAAAGGGGTTAATATTCAATAAAGGTTTTTCTAATCTATACACCTAGTGCAAAGGTTAAGCTTTATCTATTAAACAAATTGATTAATTAAAATAAAATATCTTCCCCGTTATTATGCTAAATAGTTAATTTCCTTGCTAATATATATTTTATCTTTTCTTTTAATCAAATCAAAATTATCATTAATATATATTTAGCATAATTGTAGGGAAGATATTATATTTTTAGTTAATTAATTTATTAAATAGATAAGGCTTAACCTTAGCACTAGGTGCATAGGTTAGAAAACCCATTCAATAATACTATGAAATGTTGGATATTATTAGGGTCTATTCTGTTCAACTTATTTAGTCTTATCTTACCTTATCTTATCTTATAAGATCTTATATAATCTTATATTATCTTTTTTTTCTGAAATGAGTGAACATAAGTTAACATAACATCTTGGGGGTGTTTGGCAATTAGATTTTTGGAGCAAAAGGAGAGGTTTGGACCATTTTTAGAGTTTTGACTAGTCAAAAACTCTAAAAGGGGTATTTGGTAAAAGAGAGTTTTAGAGAGAGTTTTGGAATGAAAACTCTCAAAATGAAAAAGCTCATATTAGGAGCTTTTTCTTTAGAGGATTAGGTAGAAATATGTTTAATGACTTTTTTATCCATAATAATAAGGAAAATGATATATGTAGCCCTTAGGGCTATGTATAAGGTGCTTAAAATGGAAATAAAATATTGAATCAAGCATTTATTACCTCAGTTGATGTGAAAATGTGTCTTGAATTCTTAAACTGTTTCCATTTAAAGAAATGTATTTAATGCTTATATGTAGCCCTAAGGGCTACATATAACATTACCCTAATAATAATACTACATATATGTATTAAAATGTCTATAAATGTCATTTTACACAAACAAATGGCAATAAGCTTTTAGTAATCAGTTAATTTTTACCAAACACATTTATAAAACAAAGTTGTCAAAATCAGTAGTCAAATTTGCTGAACAAAAACTCTAAACTCTAACAGCTAACTCTAAACTCTATTTGCCAAACAGAGCCTTTATCTTATCTTATCTTAACTTATCTTATATAAGTTAAAATGAATTGAACAGATCAAACCCTAATTTTCATACAAGCACTAATGAGTAATGAGTAATGACAAGCAGTCATTGAAACTTCCATTAAAAAAAAAGGGCTGACCAGTGATTACTACCACTTAATCTACCATCACTTACCTTTTGTCTTGGAGAATATGTTGATAAAGATTTATATCTTTTTGTTTTTGTCTTTTCATCTTTCTTTTTAAAGGAAGAAAGTTAGACGTCTATCTTATTTGTTTGTGTGATTTCGTATGCTTCTTAGCCACTTATGAAGACCTAATTTCTTCATACTTACTAGAAGATCAGACTCTTTGACCACTTAATGCCAATATGCCATGTTATAACAACTTTTAATTTTATATTAACGTTTTTTGTTTTCTACTCCCCATCTCATTTTATAGTTTTCGTATTTTATTTTAGGCGTCTCAAAATAGAGTTTGTCTTGTAAGAGACCGCCTACTTTTAAATTAAAATTAGACAATGATAAGCCCAATATTAAAAAGAGAATAATTTCAATAATGACTAGGTTAATTTCTTTCGGTGACTAGTTTAATTCATTTAGTGGATAGGTCTACTTTTATATTGAAAATAGACCGTCTCTTTTAATAATTTTTGCCCAAAATGTCGTTTTCATTTCCTTTATTTTCATTTTAAAACATTACTTTTTACTTTTTCTTCACCTTTTTCACATGGATCTTTGATACCCTGATTTAATGTTCCTTCACATGACGCCCACCCATTTAATGTTCTAATTACCTAACTACCCCAAATATGGTCTCGATCCGGATGTAGCCTGAAGGGTGAACCGGGTGCAAACACCAAAAAAAAAAAATAGTTATAATTTATTCCAGTTCAATTCATTTCAGTTCAATTCAGTTATTTTATGCCGAATAGAACAGGCCTTAAAACCCAAAATGAGCTTAAATTTGGATTGTGAACATTATAAAGTAGCCAAATTTGATTGGGATCGGATTATGGGTATGTGGCCCTTTATAGATTTGACACAAAATGATTTAAGCATCATGTAGTGATACTTTAAACTAAAGTGCATGTGTGGGACTATGGCGCAAGAGATCTAAAGCTTTTCCCAATTCAGACTCTTCTATATATATTTTTTATTCTAATCATCAACAAAAGTTATATATTTAATAAAATGAGTAGTAAATTTAATCAATAAAGTAAAATATTAGAATAAAAAACATTACAATGGTAATTACCAATAATCAAGCTATATATCAGGTTTTTATATGATAACTAGTATTTGGATCCGGGACTTTGTCCCGGGTTGGTATTATTTTCCAAATTTGATATGCATTTTTTTCCATTTCCATTAAGGAATACTCAACATTTAAAAGTTACAAATATAATAACATGGGCACTTAAAGGCTAAAACATGATTAAAAGTTGGTTGAGATGGTTATTCTATCATGTATAATAACAAGAGGTCACAGGTTCAAATCTTGTTGCAAGCTAATTTTATAAATTTAATTGACATGACTTCTGATTGTAATTTAGGCATTTCTCAAGAAGTATGTGCCTATGTGAGACAAAGGTCATAACAAAAATAAAATTGAACACTTATACTACTGACTAGTGACTACAGCACTACTACGACTACTAGTCTACTACATTGCAAGACTACCCCAATCTTCAAATTGTACAGTTTGTTCTATGCAACAAATTACAACCACCTATTTGATAGATTTGTAGCATAATTTTGTAAGACAAAAATCAATTCAATGTCCATACTGATGAATCTCCATTCTCCATTCCTGTGTTTCTTTCTTAGTATCAGTTACAATTTACAAATTTATACCATACTTCAAAGTGGTAATAAATGGTTGTGAAATTTAATAAAGTACTCCATGGAGTTGCGCGGTGGGGGGAGAGGGGCTGCAAAATTCGAAGGGGTAGGGGAAGGTGTGGGGACATGTGGTGGTTGTTGACTAGTTGTTAAGGGGTTAGGATTAGGGTTAGGGTTAGGGTTAGGGTTAGGATTAGGGTTAGGGTTAGGGTTAGGGTTAGGGATTAGGGTTAGGGATTAATTGGACTTTAAAATAAAAAATTTGCATTAATGAGTGACGGAGTTAACCGCCGTCAGTCATTAAGAGCATTTTGATGTATTTTCTTGAAAGATGGTGAATTTTGAAAAAAAATGAGGTATATGGTGAATTTTGAAAGAAGTTGGGATATTTGGTTAATAAAAAAATTTGTTAAAGATATTCGGTGAAAAAATCGAGAAGTATATATTACTCGAGACTTTGCTTACAAACTTAAGCTAAAAAAATTTGGGACCTAAGGCTAAAGCCATGTGCGTAAAAGCTGCTGCATAATTGAGGCTGCTTTCAAATAAACGCACCTCCCTAGTTTGCCCTCCTCAAATGGGTAGGTTACTTTTTTCTTTATCCTCTGACCATGAATGAACGACACATTGTCCCATTAGTATTTTTTATCTTTTTTTTTTACGACTGTCATGTTCTATTTTTTTCATTTTAACAAAAATAGAATGAATTAAGAAGTATATTACCAATGAATTAGAGTTTTTTTCTTTTGGAAAATTTTATATGAATCAGAGGGATTTGGGAAGGGAATTCAATTAAGATATGGAATTGTTATCTTTACATTAATTACATATAAGTTGTTATTCTAGGCTAGTCAATACAAAACAAACCAACTTCACAAATTCCTTCTAAATTTCTTTTCATACTACATTTCCCAGATTTTGAATTCTTCACACCCCAAAGAAGAGCCAAAAACAGATATAGATACTCATATTTATAATCCTGTCCCTCAAGATCTCCATATCTTAAACTTTCAACATTGTAGATGACCATTCATGATCCTAAACCTAAACTTGTTTGCATCTCTACAAAATCTTGCAATCTTTACCAGTTACTCCATTCCGACAAGGGAATCCGACCATAAAAATCCAAAAGCTTTTCCCAACAGCTTACATTGTGATCTACTCACTCCGATCTTTATTAGTTTACCCGTTTCCTTTGTACAAAGTTTTAGGAGAAACAATGTTGTGGGATGTAGAAGGAAAGAGAAACTATTATTTTATGTTAAAGTTGAATGTATGTGTTTTGGAAAGTTAGTGGTCCCATTCCAAAAATAAAAACAAAAGAAATAGGTAAATTAATAAGGAATATCCCAAAAAGGAATATAGGTAAACTAATATAGACAGGAGGTAGTATAATTCGATATTGCGCATAACCTTTTGGTCATATATTAACTTGCGCGAGTGTAAAACTAATCTACATGAACTTGAAGTACCGTGTCGCACTAATTGTTCTAGAAAGCAAGCCAGCGCTTTTCGGAGGCAACTCGGAACTGGGAGGCTTTGCTGTAACGTGATTCCTGTTGGAAACCTTAGGGCTGGAAATGTTCTCTCCTGCTCCAGAAATCACTTGAAACTCCTATAAAGATTGACTATGTTGGGAGCAGTTGTGACAAGAATAATGAAAGGGAAAGTGAAGATGCAGAACTTACTTTCTGGCCTGAGGTTGAGCTAGCATTCCTTGAGTGTTGTCCATTAACCTGAATTTCGGAAAGATGTATCAGCAGAAAACAATACTTTTGAGCATATATGTACTAATCGTCGTAGAAAAACATATGCAACTCAGCAACTGGTATGTTTAGGCAGACAAGACCGCGATTGCAGTGGGGATAATCCTAACCTATTTGCCCATCCCTACCATACCTTAGAATGCATTAAAAAAAATTTCGATTGCAGAGAAAGCAAGTTAATTCTTTCCCACTCATCCAAGCACATCAAACCTAACTAAACTTGGTTAATGGATAAGATAGTCTAATGGACATAACGGTAGTAAAAGGGCTTTCGTTCGACAAGGTCTTACTAGAGATGGCATCTACACTGGACGAGGTCGATACAAGCCAGAGTGGAAAGCCAATAATTTTTACGCTCAAAAGAAAAAGAATGTGGTTTTGTTTTTACGTGTTCTCATCTCTCTCTTTGCTCCTCTATTCGTCACCCACTGATCATAATCAACCCACTATTGACCAGGCCTACATGACCCTAATGCTTGTTTAGGGGACAAAGTACATTGGACTAGCAAAGCCAGCATCTGAAGCAAGCACATAAAATCTGCACACCTTATTAGATCCATTAGCAGTCGGAGTTTTTAATAAGGTCGAACCATTCTGTCAAACAGCCATTATATCAACAAATAAGAACATGATAAAGCACCATAAACAGTCAAGTGAACATGGGAAAACAGGAATACGTGTAACCATCAGATATGAAGGGAGATGAAAGCACACCTCATTAGATCCATTAGAAGTTGAAGGAGAGGAAGGCTCCAAGGCTACAGGGAGGGACACTGTCTGCAAGATCACAGCAGTTAACAAGAAACGCAGAGCAGCCACAGAACAAACAATCAGCAGATTATCATATTATAACTAACATACAACAGAAGATTATATCATAACTCACATACAGCAGCAAAAACCTTTCATATATGGTTAATATCACCCTTTACAATCTATGAATTCCTGGTGAATAAAGACATGGGACATGGCCCATTCAAAAAAAAAAAAAAATTCTTTATATAAAACATGCTAAAAATTTCCAACAGATTATTCATCATCTATTTTCCCCAAATGTATCCTACTCAGAAACATCTACGTATTCATAATTCAAGAAAGAAAATAGGGTGTTAATTTTAAAAAAGATTGAATGGAAGCCTGGAAGAGTACCACACATGTAATTGTAAAGCAGAAAAGCAATCTTCAGCCTCTGCAGACTAACACACCTATAGTGGGAAAAATATAATTAAGCATTTCAATTTATGGCACAAAGCATCTACAAAATACCCTTGAAGGCACTGCAATCTGTCGATGTTCAATAGCAGGCCTAGGAGAACTTGAAGGTGAATCCTACAAATCAAAAACAGTTGAATTTGTTAAATAAATTACCAAATCAAAATCAAGCAAAACTTTACGAGCTCTAATTTTTATTTTCTAAGAATAATCATACTGTTCAATGCTCAAGATAACGGGGAAAGCGACAACACATGAACCAAATTTTGAAGAGAAGATACAACTTACTATAAGGGTTACGTAAATATTGAGAAAGAGATAATAACAGTGAAAGATATTCAGATAAAAGACCCAACATATTGAGAAAAAGATAATAGCAGTGAAAGATATTCAGATAAGAGGGCCAAGTGGCCAACACAACACATAAAGCACAAATTTGAAATAAGTCAGATACGCCCGGTGATGATAGGAGCCAACCAAAACATGCCTGAATGACATCTGCAGATCTATTCTCTGCATCCAGTGTACAAAGTAATAATCTTGCCACTCCTTCCTTTGTCTCATCCTGAAAGTGGTTTGAACATAGATGTAAAACAAATTGGAAAGATATTTCAATATAAATTCTGCAGACATCCCATAATATAAAATTTCAGACCTGTTTCCCTTGAATTCTGCCCATTCTTGTCTCCTGAAATCACAAACAAAAAGTCAGATAATGTATTCCAGGGCCCTAACCAGGCAAGAGACTGGATCACCCATAATAAAAAACACTAAGTACACATGAGTCACCAGAGTTTGGATTGTATGATTGACAGTTTGGAGATCCAAGGTAAACTTCGAAACCTCTCCACGTACTCCAGTAACCTGAAAACTTAAAAATGTCGATGAGAATTTGAAATCTCATACAAACTCAATTTTCTTCAGAACATTAGGATATATCTGTATACCAATGTCAAACATCTTGTACCAAACTAATCTACTGCAAATGAATATCACATCAGTGCCTCACACTCCAATTTAGAACTCAACATCACTGTCTGTCTTGCTACTATAATAATACTCCCTCAGTCCCATAATATAAGTCCCGATTCTATTTTTACACGGAAAATAAGGTAAAGTGGAATCTCGTCTTATTTCGATAAAAATATTCATTTTTATTGGAAAACACTTACATTATTATTTCTTTTTAACAAAAAATAAAAACTGAACATTAATGTTGCATGTTTTAATGTGTAGAGGAGTTTAATGGGGTAGAAGATTCCATTTTGTCATTAATAATAGTGCATTAGAAGCTGAAATTATGAGGACATTTTGAGAATTAAATTATTTTCATGAGGGTATTTTGGGCATAATTATTGATTGAAAATAGAAATAGGACTTATATATTGGGACACTTTATAAGGAAACAGGACTTATAGTATGAGACGGAGGGAGTAGCAAGCACATTACTATAATGGCAAAAATCGTCAAGCCATAAAAAACAAGGTATACTCGTCTGCTGCACCACCTCCCCTTTCCTTCTCAAGGGTTGCTAAGTTGTAACACAATCATCTGTCAAGCTTCAACTTATTTCTTCTTAATAACAATATCCCTCTTCTCATTATAGCTAGAGTTTACTAATAGGTGTTAGTCATACACTTGTAGGGAATGCTCGGCCATGGTGACAAAGAAGTATCATATTCAACACAGTTGAAGTAGCATAATATACCGAAAGAAAAGGTGCAGGGCATATATTCACTTATGATTGACTACCAAGCTAAGAGAGCTGCACAAGATGAAGCTTACTGAAAAGCATACAAGATGAACCAATGAAGGTACGGTCAGAAAATAAAATAAAATGCGTTGCTCCCATAATGCTAGTTTACAGATCCTTGGGTAAAGGCACCAAGGATCCCAAATATTTTGAGATGTGAGTCACAAATTCTTAGGTGGACATAATAAAGGCGACAGAGGGTGTAGTTATTAAGGGCCACCAGATCATCAAAGAAGACAATTGACCATGTAAAGTCACCAGCTTTTATGTTTCCAAACAATGCCTAGGAAGGGGTACATGTTCACCAATTTTAGATCAAAACAGCACTGGTACTCCAATGCTGTCCCTTAACTGAGACATAAGTACTCTATGATTTCAGAACTTCGGGATACCAGCTTTTATGTTTCCAAACAACTCCTAAGAAAAACAAATGCCACTATTATTTTTCAAGAGGGGTTTCAAGACATACCTCATCCTTCGTAGTACTACTGCATGCAACTATGTCACCAAATTTATTACTTGAATCGTCAAGTTTGGAAGATATTTCGTTTCTGGTAACCTGCAGTAATGGAGAATGGAAGTGACCTTATAAAACATCTAACACTCAGTATGATACACAATATAACCTGGCATTTACATTAGATCAGAGAATTCTGCAACAACAAAATTAGGGTCAAAGGAAATCTAAAACCCAAAATCTCATGAAGCATACAAGTTCAAACATTCAAGAGGAAAGATGGGAATGCCAAAAGTATTGAAGATATATATCCCTGCATAACTGACAAATACCGCCTCTACTAAAAACAAATTGCAATATCCAATTCATATTCCAAATTCTAGAAAATGACCCTGCGAGAGAACTTCAGATGGACAACTCAAAGACAAATAGACAACTATAGCACCATGGGAGGATAAATAATATAGATAATCAAAGGTGATTTTACTCAATATCGGCAGAATCCCAACAAGGGAGAAACACAAGCCTATAATTCCATCCAAATAAAAAAATGAGAGGTGATAACATGTGAAACTTGCCCTGAGTGAAAGAAAAACTTCATCAAGCTGCTTAGCGACAGAATTGCAGGCATCTGATAAGCCGCGCTTGGTGGCAAACATGAAATTAGGAATTTTCCAACCCTGTCAATGTTAAAATAAGAAATTAATGCTGAATGAGCAACTTCCTCGTCCTTACCTGTAAGATCAGTCAAGTAGCTGGCAGCACATGAGGTAACACATATAAACAAGTAAACAGGCTAAAGAGGGGAAATTTAAACATGTTGCAGATTATGATAATCCTCAAACACAATATAGCTTCATTAATTAATGCACCGTGTATAAGTGGAGCAGCAAACACACACAGAAGAGAGGACTGCCATGTTTAGTTGAGATGAGAGAAAAGGAAAAAGAGAACCTCAGGTAATGAACTGTGAATCAATTCATTCTACGTAGACAGAAGACCGGTTTCATTTCATATATACAAAGGAGTGCTAAGATGCAAGCACAAATTAACTCTCGTAGAGCAGGATGTGCCAACATATAATATACCATGACAAAAAAACACAATGTTACAGTAACAGATCTATGTTGCTTAGAGAGAGGACTACGGCAAGTGGCGAGTCACCAGTGGAGTAGATTATATGGCCATAGGATTGAGATTTTGCAAATCAACCATTAGAGTCTGAGGAGTTTCAGGAGCTTGCAAGGCAGAATTCCTAGTGATTCAAGCTCCTACAATCTTTGACATGCTATCAAATATCGTGATCTCAAGATTTGGACTTTGGAGTAAGGCTGGAACATCGGACCTCCCCAAGGCAGGAAATCATAATGGGTACCAGTTGTTGTGATTGACATTGTTGAGCAAAAACATTTTTAGAACAGGAACTCTTATCAATGTCATCATAATCATGAATGCAAAGCAGTACCCACCAAGCGGTGCTCAATTAGAGCTTTTCAAGATAATAAAGACATTACAAACGACGCTACTGATCAAAGTAGCAAAGAAACCAGATTTTTCTCAACAAATATAAAGATAAATCACAAAATCAAATAGATAAATCCGTGAAGTCTAAGGACACTAAATATTTGCAATGGGAGGAGAATATAATTTGCTTTGTACACACATAAAATTAGTCAAACGGATGGACAAGTCAAACTACTAAAAAAAAATCAAATATTCCTCAACCTAAATCAGGCTAAAAGAGGGTATCAAAACTCAGAGGGGTTCAGCCAATTCCTGAGGTATGCTGACTGCTTGTTCACCAAGAAATAACAAAACTGCTCTAGTGAAAAAATGAAACCTACATAGAGAAGAAGTGCTGCTTTGCCAAGAGTAAGATAGAACATTGACAGCTTGCTTCCGCAAAGCAGCTAATCTATCATTTGCAATATGCTTGATTTAATTTACTAATTCTATAACTTAACAAATTTCTGAACATGCAAATGGCAATAATTAGATCACTTATGCATAAATCTAGACAATACATAAACAGAACAAGAAGAAATCATCTGAAACAAAGAAATAAGAGATTATTCAGTTGCTCAAGTTATTTGGGCATATTGGCATTGGCTTTTGCTGAGGAGGAAACTCAATCAGTGGTCAAAAAACAGGCTCTTCCAGCAACAATCACACTATATTTTACCTTCCACCACACATATCCATAGCCAACAGCTACAATCACAATGATTACACCATATCGACGGCCACCTAAAACATAAAAGAATAAAATCATCAGCATAGACTAGTAAGAAAAGGACGTAACATGTACCATAACAGCCACCATTTGCCATATACAAATATTATTAAAAAAAAATTATGAGGAGACATGTTAAATGGCTAGATTTTGGTGCAGCCAGACAAGAATGCTGATTCCTCTCCTTTCAAGTAGGCCACCAAATAGTCAAAGGAAATGGCTTACAAAAGTGCCTTACAGATACATGAAAAGGTGGATTAATTCTCGAGCATAACCGTTCTTTTCTCTAAAGATGGGATTATATTTCTCACCATAAACTGAAGATAAATTCAATACGACAATAAAAAAAGGACCCTGAATCTACAAGAAAATTTATCAAGCCCAACTTGCATGTTACCACCCTAGGGCAAAGATAGGCTTGGAATGCCTTCCTCCAAAAAGAAAGGGGGCCTCATGCCCTTATCCTCAATCATTCATCAACGACTCTCAATCTCGCCATATCTGCATGTCAGATACTATACTCACAATTCCCAATAACATAGATCCCCTTTCTTGTTAGCTTGGCTCTCACCCACACCAGGCAACAAAATTGTGTTTATCTGCAGCTTCATGGAATTTAGGATATTCAGATGCTCATACTGCACATTACCGGTTTGTACACAGAGGATATTCAATGTTAATTCTCAATATTAACTTTAAATTTCTGTTCTCTCTCCACCCCCCCCCTCCCCCCCCCCCCTTAACCCCCTTCAGTGCTAGCAAAAAACCACATATAATTCATTAATTATACTCGAGCTAAACAAGCAATAACATGTTCTTTTTTCTGAACGGCACAGTAAAGAAGAGCTACCTGTTGCATTTGAAGTCACGATTGTCATCGTTCTGCTTGATGCAAGGAGCTGCAGCTCTTGTCTTAAACTATTTACCTGAAAAAACACAGAAAGTTGGACCATAATTCCAAACTTAATATTTCAGCTGACACCAAAAGGTATTAATTCTATCACATGAGAATATCACCAGCTGAGGATACAATAATCATAAGGGGATAAGATGCTAACTATTGGAGACACGAACAGGAATGGGGAGAAGGCAGTAGCAAATTCATTCACAAGAATAGTGAGTTAGTGACTAGTGAGGAAGCACAATCACAGTAAACAAAAAGATGGCACAATTACCATCCAGCATGGAATTCCTTCGAAGGAACCACAATGCAAATATTCCTTTAAATATAACTTCCCACAAATGAAGATTCAAAATGAAAATATGTTATAGCTATGCATTAAACATTAAGTGGTTTTCATTTTCTTCTTTTTTACTAAAACTAATTGTTATTGTCATACTCTTTTGTAAATTCACACCCACCAAAAGCCAGCAAAGTTATCTGGAAAGTCAGACAAACAACTAAGTGAAATAAAAAATAAGCAGATGAGGGGGTAAAGAAATATAAGAGTCCAGGGATTTGATATCCACCAGACATTCTTCAACTAGCAGTTGAGCACTTAGAAAACTAAACCTCGGAGAAAGACGGTAATTTATCTCGTACACATAGTCATTCAGTCAAGGCATTGTATTTTTAAAGAGGAGGATTTCAGAAAAAGCAGAAAGCAAATCTTCAAAAGTGCTTCAAACAGTAGGTAGCAAGGATAATAATCAGATCAAGGTACTGAATGTTTAGTTGTCAACCAGCCAAGAAAGCGAACCAGTCTAAGATAATTAATAAGGAAAGTGGTTTTATACTCTATATAACAGTAGCTTGCATCTTTATTCACTATGAGAAAACTTTATCCTTATTATATAGTATTAAAATTTTGAAAAAGAGGTATAAGCAAATACCTGAGCTATCAAAGCATCATTTCTTGGCTTGCTTGTTGAGGAGGCTGAATCACTTTGCTTTATTGGCTTCGTAGCAACCTGTGATAGATCAGAACACATCTACTTTATAACTCTCTAGCCTCTATAGACATACATGATTTTAAGATCTCTTGATGAATCATAAATGCTATGTGATGGTGGGGTGGACCATTCTGACCAGCTATATTCTACAGGAGTACAGGTACATAACAAGATAGTAATACAGAAGCAGAAAGCCCACATAATAGCAGAACAAGATGCAAACTTAAAAAAATACTATATGAAAAATAAATATAGAAGTAGCCTACAGCTGGAGCAGTCTCAGAGGTTTTAGAGTTATTAAGATTTAGAAAGGAAATATAAAAAAACGGCTTGATTAAAGATAAGCCACCTTTATGGCCCCTGAGATGACATCAGAGACACTGGGCATGCGCCCCTCTTTAGCTAGAATTGAACCCAGGATGCCTGCAAAGCGGAAGGTAAAATTATTAACCATGAACAGTTCATATTCAGAAACATCATTTTCTCACAGCCAAGCATTTCAAAAGGACAGAAGCAACAGAATATAGACAAATGTCATGCAACATTTTAAGGGACTTCCTGCAACTGTTTTCAGTCAAAAGATTTGACAGAGGAACTACAGAAATTGCAACGGTGACAGGCATATTAATTCCTAATTAAAACATGTAGTGGAAATTAGTACATATCTGTATAAGGGAGAAGCATGCGAATTGTTTCACATAAGAAGGGCTTGAATGAATACACACACAAGAGAAAGATATTCGAAAGACACCAAAAGGGTGTCACCCGTGTAAAAAAGTTGGGTACAGGACAAAAAATTCATGTCCTCTCACTAACATGGAGAGTTTACCTACAAATTAAAAAATAGTCAAGTATCGCTCATGATCTAAAGCTTGGCTACTGCTATACTTAAGCGTCAAAAAAAGGAACTTCAACCTTGATATATCATACAACCAACAGAAATCAGAAGAAAGACAGGGATGCAGTATTTTGCAAATATGATGGATAAAAATGCAGATAGTATTTTGTGAAATGAGATATCAAACTTAAGGAACAAACTAGCTCACGATAGTCAAGTACAGGACACTATTTAAGACTTAAGAGACTATCCACCCTCTTAGCATATATTATGCACTTAAGGAACAAACTAGCTCAAGATAGTCAAGTACAGGACACTATTTTAGACTTAAGAGACTATCCACCCTCTTAGCATATATTATGCCTCGTCAGTTGGCACCACGCACGATAGCTAAGATCTTCTTAACCAAAGAAACAATCCTACAAGCAAAATATACAAGAATTTTTCCATCACTAATCATCCCTTTAGAGAGCTCTATAACTATTATACCTTCAATTCTAATAACTCGACTCTAACGTCTAAAATACACGAATCAAGAGACTCCTACAGCTAGCAATACACACTCCATCCAGCAACATTTTGATTCACATTAGTCAGTAAATAACAGTTTACTCGTCATTACGATTTCACTGTCAAAACTAATGTAAAAAATGTATATAAACCTTCCAATGGACATAGATATATACACAGGTATGATCTGATCCTTCAAATAAATAAAAACCCGATTTTCATTTCTGCAAAATTCAAGGTTTCCAATAATATATACCATTATCAGCTAAGAAACAATCCTATGAAATACTACAATAGACTAGATATAACTAAATTATACATCCAATACCCAATTTTACTACTCAATAAAACAATTCAATTACTAGTTACTACCCATATCAGTATTTCTTACCAAATTGAGAAAACATCAAAAACCCTCTTCTAATAACAACTAAAATCAAGAATAAAACACAAAATTCATACAAAATGCCAACATTTTAGACTCACAAAGAGGATAGAGAGAAACCTGCACCAACAAGGAGAGTGAGCTTTCCCAGAGGGAGAGCCATTGCTGCTAAAACCCCACCAAAACCCCTAAAGAGTGATAATTGTCAACACTTGAGAAGAAAAAAAACGAGCTATTTTTTTCTTCTTTCACTTTGCAGAAAAACCCACGATCAAATTAAGAATTTTTAACTGCTAAAAACAGTCAAAGTTGCATTTTTTTTATACATAATTCTTTTCTGACTCTCTTTCTGATTGGATTTTAGCGAAAAAGTGTAGTGACTTGGAGAAGAGATGTTCATTTCCCTCTCCTTTTTGTCGCAGTATATAGGTTGGGACGTTGGAGGGGGGAATTTGCAAAATTAGGGAGAGAAAAATGATATAGTAATAATAGCGTTATATGTACGTTATGCGTGTAATGTATGTTAAGTTAAATGATGAATTATAATTGTTTTGTAGTTTATAAGCTCGAATTTTTTCTTTTTATTTTTAAATTTAAATCTCTATTTTATATGGGAAGAGGGGTAGGACACCAAAATATTAGAAACCCCATTTTACTCTCATAACATCTCTATTATAACTACTTCCTTTATTGAAAAAATAAAAAGAAAACTACCTAATTAATTAAAAATAAAAAATATTACAAAAAGAAAACCATCAAGAATTCAAATATTCTTAATTTATTAGAAATAATTAATAATTAATTTAATTTTTTTCATCTCCCAAAAAAAATAATTTTGTACGTATGTTCGCACGCATCGCGTGCATATAAAAACTAGTTTAAACAATGTTAAGTATTGTTTTTTAGGTAGGGGTATATTGGTCAAAAAAGACGGATCAAAGTCCTTAAGAGTTCTCATATATAATAGAGATATGGGCAAATAATAATTAATAAGTCAAAAACAAGCTATGACAATATAGTAATGCAAGTATGTAAGAAGTCAAAAAAACATTTAGCAAAGGATTATTATTATTAATAATAATAATAATAATAATAATAATAGTTGATAGGTGATTTTGTCATAGATTTTTAAAATAACACTTCTACCGTATTTTCAGTTATACTATATTGACTTTTGAGTTTGACACTATTTACAAATTTCACTCTAACTTTGTATTATTATTTTTACATAAGAAAAAAATGCATCCTTTTATTTACTTAGCCTTTTAATTTCACTTTAAAATAATTTTATCCTCCTCCTATATCCAAAGAAAATTATAATAGCAAGAACATGGGTTTTATAGACTAAAGTATACAAATCAATGAGTGCAGTTGTATCTTGTCTTTAATGGATGATGATTTTGATCTACATGAACTTGAATCAAAAGTAAGATTGTCAAAACAAAATTTAAGAAATTTGTTAGTTTTGTGCGATTGAAAGGAAAGTTTATTCCATATTTCATGCAATCAAACATAAAGTAGCATGTATTGTTTCATACAAAATGGACAAAACAAGAACAATTGTTTATTATAATTTGAGCGAAACACGTATCAATATTTCACGTGTTGACGGGAAATTTCGAGAGAAAATTGGGTTAAATTTTGGATGGAAAAATTCCCTGTGGCCCCCTTGCAATCTAAAAGCCAAGGAAATATTTCAAAGCACCTAAATCCTACATTTTGAAATATTTGCCAAGGTAAGCTTTGAAGTTCAGTAAAGCTTTTTGATCATTTCCTACAATAATCACGTCAGTTACATAGATGAGAACATTCAGCTGAATATTATTCCTAGTGAACGTAAACAAGGAATAATCAGAGTAAGACTGCTTAAACCCATATGTTTTCAAAGCAGTGGTCAATTTTTCAAACCAACATCTAGGTGCCTGCTTCAATCCATATAATGATTTTTCATCCTGCACACTAGATTAGAATTATTTCCCTGAAAACCAGGTGGAATTTTCATGTACACTTCTTTCTCCAAATCACCATGTAAGAAGGCATTGTGGACGTCCATCTGATGAATGTCCCATTTCTTTACTGCTGCAACGGTCAGGAAAGTACGTACAGTAGTCATTTTTGCTACAGGGGCAAAAGTTTCGTTATAATCAATCCCTTCAACCTGATGATGGCCAAATATAACCAATCGTGCCTTCAGTCTCTGAAGGTTTCCTTTCTCATCATACTTTTCTGTATATACCCACTTACTCCCCAAGGCCTTTTTTCCTGGAGGAAGTGGTTGTAACTCCCATGTGCCCTGATTTTCCAGAGCTTGTATCTCAACTCCCATGGCCTCACGCCACCCTTCATGTTTCATGGCCTCTTTAAATGATTTCGGAAGGCGCCCTGTAGTGATAGCTGCTAGAAACCTGCGATGGTTAGGAGAAAACTTTTCACAGCTAACATAACGTGTAATAGGATATGGGGAACCTGAGGACGTTGTCGAAGCAGGTGCCTGAGTTGATGAACTTTTTTTTCACTACTGTATGAGTAACAAAATCCTGCAACTTTTTACTCTGTATTTTGGTTCGTTTTCCTCTCCCCAAATCCTCAACATTTCCTGTTCTACACCCTCCTGGATAGGCAGTGACGGATCTTTACCAATTATTTTACAGGGGCCAGTAGACAAATTGAAAGTTAAATTGTAAAATTTTAAATAATGAATAAAAATACTAATAGAAACACATCAAAGTTTAAATATACTATTATCACAGGCTACAAAGAAGTAGTAGCTAATGTAATTATTCTACATCTCAATCCTTCAATTTTTAAGCAGTTTTGCTTATTTATCTGTTTGAACATTGTCAAATCTTCAAGGAATCAAAAACTAGCTTATATGTAAGTAGATTTTTAAGAATTGAAGGAAGGGTTCATTAGCAACTAATATCAATAACCAAATTGATTTCTTAAAATACAGCAAAAAGAAAAGGTGAGGTACACTTAAGCTTTATAATTGTTAGGGATAATTTGAGGGGAAAAAGTACTTATTATAGCTTGGAAAAAGGAGGAAAAGATAATAGAAATAAATGGTTAAATATATAGGGAGAAATAAAAGAAAAGAAAAAGGCCTTTAAAACAAAGAAAGAAAGAAGAGAATTTGAGAAGTACAAAACAAAGCTATTAGGGAGCAGGTTCGAACACGAATCATTGCAATGTTGCTGTACATTCCATCCATTTGCCGCCACCGTGCTAACTTATTATTGTGCAATGGTTACAATTGTGTTTTTTTTATCTGATATAGTTAAGGGGGGCCAGGCCCCGGCCCGCCCTAACCATAATCCCCCACTGTGGATAGGAGTCGGGTCATCTCCCACGTGAGGCGCCGTCTCCGGCGTCCCACCGTCCGCCAGGGGTTCCCCCACTGCCTGCGTCGCCCCACCCGCCTGATCTCCAAGAGGACCAACCACCGGTCCTGGGGTGTCAACTAGAGGCATACTCATCTCCTCCTCATAATAACGCACATTTTGAGGAACTTCAGGTGACACAGGTAAGGTGCAAGCTCACTAAAAGGGAATTTATGTTCAATAAATTTCACGTCGCGGGAAACAAAATATTTCTTGGTTTCTAAATCATATAATTTCCAGCCCTTTTGAGTGTAAGAATAACCAAGAAACACACACCTCCTGCTTCGACTAGCAAATTTATCACCCCCATGAGAAATATTATAGGCATAACCCAAACACCCAAAAATCTTGATATCTGTCATGTTAGGGGGCTCATCAAACAAGCACTCATATGGGGTTTTATAATTAAGCACGACGGAGGGAGTTCGATTTATCAAATGACAGGCTGCCTGCACACAATCCCCTAAAATCTTAAAGGAAGATTAGCCTGGAATCTCAATGCCCTGGCAACATTTAAAATATGGCCATGTTTTCGCTCCACTCTACCATTCTGTTGGGGGTTTTAACACATGATGTTTCAAACATAATGCCTTGTTGCAAAGAATATGGTTTGAGGCAATTAAATTCTGTGCCATTTTCACTGCGCACGTATTTAATTTTCTGGTCAAATTGTCGATCAATCAAAGCCACAACATGCAAAAACATAGTTTCAACCTCCAATTTATTATATTGCAAATAGGTCCAAACAGAACGAGAATAATCATCAACTAATGTCAAAAAATAAGACGCTCCACAAGTAGACTTCGTTCTATAAGGGCCCATAAATCACAATGAACTAATTCAAACATCCGACTAGCTCTACTATTACTCCTAGAAAAACTCGTTCTAGGTTGATGAGCACGAAAACACACATCGCACCCATCTTTATTGCAACTACTAACATCAGAGGAACTCACACACGGTAAATGTCGCAATACTTTCTCCGAAGGGTGACCCAAACGCTTATGCCAGATATCAATAGATGTCATGCCATCCACAACATTGATCTTCACCTTTGGAACTCCCCGGAAAAAGAAAAGTCCATCTTCCCGCTCACCCGCTCCAATCAACGTCCTCGTCCTGCGGTCCTGTAATACACACAATATTTTAGTGAACTGAACGATACAATTTTCCAAATCTACCAACTGCGGAATTGAAATCAAATTACAATCCAGGTTAGGGACAAATAAAACATTATATAGTTTCATATTTCCAGGAAGTATAACGTTTCCCTCATGGGTAGCTTATGCAGAACTACCATTTGACAAACCAACTGGACATCCAGGAATTTTCCGTGCAGCACATAACTGCGAAAACTTGCCTGTCACATGATGTGTAGCACCCGTATCAATAATCCACAAACACTCACCAGTCATACGATCTTTCGATTTAGGCATATTCAGCAAGTCCAAAAGGTTCTACCACTAGTCAGGTGAGATTCTTGCCAATCCTACACCTGCAGGGTCGCGCGATTGGGATGCAACAACCCCCCCACCGCCGATTTTTTCTTGAGAAGGACCGCCACCCGCCACGGTTTTATTGGCGCGGGCTGGTGGTATGCCACGACCCCCACGACCCCTACTCGTCCGGCCTCCCCGATGCGCCAAGCCACCTCGCCTGTCGCGTGGGAGATCTCCCCACCATTCGGGGTAACCAATTAATTCAAAACAACCCGTGATCTCATGGCCTTCAAGGTGACAATGAGTACAAAACATCGAATCCGTGGGTGAGCGTGATTTTGAGCGAGCATCAATTTTAAAGGCCCGCAAGCGCTCCTCCTGGGCGATTATCTGATAGGCACGAGCCACCGTGGGCAAAGGGGCCTGCGCGAGAAGATGAGAACGAAGAGGCCCATAATAATCATCTAGGCAAATCAAGAAACGATGCAGACGATCATCTACACGTTGTTGTTCAAGGAACCGAACAACCTCACATTGAGCACCCCCCTTAGTGCAGTGAGGCGCCACCTCCTGGGAGGACAACTCGTCCCACAGGAGAGTCAAGCGGCCAAAATATTCGGCCAAAGTTTCCGTCTTTTGCTGCTTACAGTCACTAATCTGCGATTTGAGGTGCCAGATCTGAGTGCCATCCAAAACGCAATAACGTTCCTGCAGATGAGCCCATAATTCATGTGTCGTTTCATAGAAAGAAACTGAGTTGCGAATAGAAGGGGAAATCGTGTTGAGGAGCCACGACACAATTAAGCATGGAGTGAACAATGCTCCAGTCAGCCAATTTTTCGGAAGTCGAAGGCTTCGGAATAGTGCCCTGCAAGAAGCCCAATTTACATTTAGCATTCAGAGACATGCGAATTGCACGTGCCCATTCATTAAAGTTGTCATCTTTCAACTGAATCGGAGTGATTAAGTTGCCTGGATTATCATTGGAGCCAAGAAAATAGGTTGGATTCGGTTTAGGGATATTAGGTTTGTTAGATTCCGTCATTACGACACGTCGAGGACGTGGGAATACGTGCGTAGAGTGGACGCAATGATCAATGAAGGAGGAGACTCGAAAAAAAAATTCGAGTACTCACGTTTTTTTTCCTCTTCTTCGTCGATGGTGGTGTGCAGATTACACGACCTGGGTTCGGGTTTGTTCTTCGATCTGATGATCGTGTTTTGTTTTTGGTTCGGGTTTTGAGGTTTTTTTTTCTCGACGATCTGTTGATCGATTTCGTGGGTGGAGAGAATTTTTCTCAAAGCTTTGGCTCTTGATAACATGTAAAGTTTAGGTTAATGTTATGTGTGATCATCTCATTCATCAATCAAGTATATATATACATCCTGCAGCTAAAGTCCTATTAGGAATAATACTTTATTCCTAAAATCTATCTTAAACATATAGATAGATATAATTCCTAACAAATTGGTTTAAAATAAAATTGTGAAATTGAATAAGAACCGGGGATGAACTTAGCTGAATTAATTTGGCTTGCAATTATATGAAATGAAAAAAAATTGGCCAATGAGAAAGGAAGGGTATAAAGGAAATGAAAAAAGGGAGAAAGAGGGTTATATGAATAGACTAATAGAGGGGTATACTGAGTATTTTAGGGTTAAGTAAATAAAGGTTACATGTAGCGAACTAGTGACCATAAAAAAAAAACCTCAGCTACAAATTTCCCCCATTTTCTTTTGATCTTTCTCTTGTCATCCGTAAGGATGTTTTAGGCTGGCCTCCTGATTAGGGGCTTGTTCCTAGTTTTTCTTTCCGTTACCAAAAAAAAAAAAAGATAGCGCTACCATTTATCTATATTTTCTTAAACAGTGACTATAATGACAATATTTCTTATCTCAAATGCTTCATCCTTTTTAAAATCCTTCATCCTTGACTATGCTTTTGTCGTTATTAATTTTATTACACGACTTGTCCAAAACATATATTCCTTTCGTTTCTTTTTAATCAACATATTTTCGTTTTTGGTTTGTTTCTTTTTAATTTGTACGCGGTTGCCTTTTCTATTATTTGTTACATGTCCCATCTACTTTAATATATCATCTTTTTCCATCCATGTTATCGCACATCTTAACATTTTAATCCACTTTTTCACTTTTTCTTTCATATTTAGTTCTTCTTCTTTGATTCTCCTCCAAATCAAAAGTTAGTAAACTAAAAATAAACAGAGTGAGAAGTATTTAGTAATTTAATTATTCCCTTCGTTTCAGAATAGAAATAATTATTTGTTTTTTGTACTAATCACATACCCCATATTAAACCTCATACTTACTAACATGCTAAATCAAATGTCAGTAAATAAGATCATATCGGAGTTGTTTTATTATATATTTTCAAAATATCAACTTTTTATATGTTTTACTAATTAATAATTAAAATTATAAATTGTATATTTGCAAGTGTGATAACCAACCTATTACACTCGGTCATAGACCAAGGGAGTATAAAAGCAATATAAACACTCTTAATATCACTATAAACGATGTAGTTTCCACGTGTCAAAAAGAATTAGTTTCATTATAAATTTGTATTCACTTCTCATGTAAGTGTGATTATGACAATAACATAATTATGTTGGGGAATTGCAGATGCTAGATTCACCCATATAATTGTGACTTTTGGAACCAAGAATTTAGGTGTAGCATGTTGTTTTTAATGTATTATTAGTACTTTCTTTGTTTCGTTTTAAATACAACAAATGAATATTTTATATCTTACAAATAATAATAACTCTTTATTGCATTTAAAACGAAATGGAGGAAGTACATGATCAACTAATTGCTTGTAGGTAAAATAATTAGCTTATCCTAAAAAAAACCCTAGTCCTCTCTCATTTTTCTCTCTAAAACCCTAGCCTCCTCTACCTCTTCTTCATCAGTTAGGGCGTGCATGATGATTTCATCATGTAAGCCTTTCGCTGTTTTATTTTTTTCATTTTCTTGCTTTATTGAAAAATTAGTATCTTTATGATGATTCTTCAAATCCTGTTAGGGGTTTTTAGTCTTGTCGTGGAGATCTCCTTCTCCCCTATGGAGTTGTGAGTGTAGTTTTTTGTTTTTAGTATAGAAATTGTTTTTATTGGTTGAAGTTCGAGACTCAACATGAAGGTATTGGAATCTCAGATGCGGTTAACATGGTTCGATCAAGAATGCTCTTCCCAAACTATGTCAGAATGATAGACTTCCTCATCAATAGCTGTTTGATTCAGAAATACAAGGGGCTGCGCTGTATTGCTCGATTTGGTTCATTAAGTTTCTTCGAAGACGTATTTAATCTTGTTTAATTGTATCTTGTTTTTCTTTAAATTGCTTCAATTAATGAAATTTCTCTTTAAAAAAAAAAAAAATTGCTTGTAGGTTTTCAATACTTTGTGTCTTTGCTAGAACCTTAAACTATTTATTTGTTGAGTGCGTCTATAACTAATACCACTACTTATACATTGCATATATATATACTTCTACGACAAATTCAAAGTTCTTTCAAGCAACTAAAGATATTCGGTATTCGTGATTTGAATGAACATTGCAAGACTATAATTTAAGCTAATGAATGAGATATATATCCATAGATAAGTAGTACTAGCACATAGAGTAAATTCAGTAAAATCAAATTAAACACACCTCTCTTAGCTTGTTGGAAGTCCATCTATTTAATTTTATTTGAGCTAAAAGAAATGATATGCTTAATATGATCAAGACCCTTATCGAAACAAAAAACTTCAAAAGGAAAATAATAAAGGAGTATTGCCAAAGATTTTTTTGCCCACTCTTTTATTTTCAGTTTTCCGGATAGTCTTATCCTAGAAAGCGGCCAAGCGCTGTATAATGACTCAAAATTTTTGAGCGCACAATTTGAAACCATTTGCATGATTGCATGAAGCCACAATTTATTTTAAATTTTAAAACACATTATAATTACTCAACCTATAAGAAAAAAATAATTCCACACAAATTATGAGAAAGGATAATTATAGTTTTTAATTACTAAGCATAAATACTTACTATAGAATAACGTATAAATAGCATACAAAATTGTAAAGATCGGCACAACATGTATTCATAATTAAAGGTTACAATTAAGATAATACTCCTCAACCCATAAAATCAAAAATATATATGTTACATTGAAGATCTTTCCAAACTCATTACATACATGGAATAAAAGTCATGAAATACATATACCAAAATGAAAAAACCAACAATTATGGAGTAATTACACATGATATTCCTCCAATTGTATGTTTTTAGAATTCAAAGGAATGTATTCCCCAAGATACCCTTCTAGATGATCAGCCAATGAAGACTTGTCAATATTCTCATGGTGATATGATTTACACACAAAATATATGACAGTTTGAACAACAAGTCCAAAAAGAAAAAGTAAAGTCAACAACAACAAACACAAAATTCCATAACCTAATTTCACTAAAACTCCATTAATCCTCCAATCAATCACCTCTGATTGCTGAAACAACATTTCAATACCCACTAAGCATATAGTGAAGATCAAGAACATAGCACTTGAAATTCCCATTTTGCCCTTGATTAAATCTTTGCTTTTGGTCATTGCTTGAATTCCATAAGTGTCTTCTAACACAGAAACAACACTAGCTAATTGCCATATTATGCTAATATAAGTAAATCCAACTAGGTATAATAGCAACATTATGCATGAACCTACATTTCCAACAACCTCACCATTTGGAAAAAATAAAATCAACCATATGAGAATAGCTATCATTGAAATTATGAACCAAACAAAATTGTATGCAAACATTATGGCAAAATTCCATAGCAAAGTGACCATTAGCCTCTTCCATACCTTAGGAACCACACTCATGATCTTTTTGAAGGTAATTTCCTTACCAGTATATATACAAGCAACTGTGTAGACGATTGCAGAGGTGCACAAGAGAGAAAATATTAGGAGGAACATGAAGTATGCAAGTTTGATGAGCCAAAATGCAGTCCATTCAGAGGTGATTAAATTTGAAATCTTGTTATAAGCCGCGCTTCCTTGAGGGATGTAATCTAAGGTAGTCGCATTGGTGATGATCTTGTTAGTAATGAAGGTGGAAAAGCCTTGATTAGCTAGAAAAATGCAAGAAAGGGGAATGATTAAGGTGAAGGTTATCTTGGTGAAAATTTTGGACCATTTAAAGATGATATTTGTTGATTCTTTGCATATGCCAAAGAAGTTTAAGAATTGTAGCTCTTCTTGTTCTCTATCCATGGATAATAATGTGTATGAAGCTTTCTTTTTGGCAAATTTAGGATATGGGATTCTTTTTGAACATTATATTGAAACTTGAAAGAGGAGTTTTATTGCATAAATGGTTAAATTCCTTGTTCGTTATTCAAAGTCAATGGCCAAAACGTATTGAAGAAAAGGTCTAGCATTGACTTTATTAGGTATAAACTTTTACTAGTCCTGTACCAAAACATGGACTTAGGCAAAGATGTAGGAATTATCAACGAAGAATCATGTTTGGTTTAACTAGGAGACACCAATACCTCTCCAAATTGTAATTATTTCCACTAAAACAGGAATAATATAATTATACAAGTATTATTATTCTTATACTCGTTACCGTTAAAATACATTAAAAAAAAGTTTATCAATGATTAGGCAGGCAACATGTTCGGGATGTACTTAAAAGCTTGGGAGAAAGTTGGAACATGATTATACAGAGTACATGGATAACATTAAAGTAGATGTGATCATGGGTCGGGGCAGGTTCGGGTCAGACCGCGCCTAAAGCAATTACCCATTGGTCGGGCCGTGCCAAAATTTTGTGCCCAAAACCCGCTGTTTCGGGCCAAAACGAATGAGCTTTTCGGACCAAAATCAGGCTAGGTCTGACCGCGGGCCAAAAAAATCTGTCCAAAATCCTGGCCGGACCGAGTTGAGCTGATCAGGTCTACTTTAAAGGCTTAATTAGTTAGCTAAATTTGTAACTTTATATGAATTTACTTTTGCTCAAACTTATTTAAATAAAAAAAAAGGAAACCTAGCTTGCTACTAATGAGGAGCACCAAATTAAGAAGGAATTATGTCATCCAAGGAAAACATATCATGGAAGTAAATTTATGCGACTAAAAATTAACAAAATAGTGTTCGTAAATTTAACCCTTAATTGATTGGCAAATTAAGATATTGAATAAACAAACAAAATAATCTCAAAGGATATCGGAAGACAATATTATAGAATTTTGTTTGCCAATTGCTATGTTTGATTCGTGTTTAGTTAATTTAGTTAGTTTTGTCGGATGTCCAACTCCTTTGAATCTAAAAACAAAAAAAAAGGCCGGTTTTCAATCATCAACATTATGCACCAAAAACTATCTATCGACGGTAGAAGCAAAAGGCTTATCGACATACCACTCATAAGTCCTAAGTTAACTTAGATAATCACTTAGGCTCCGTTTGGTAGGGCGTAAAACGTTTTCCCGTAAAATTGTTTTCCTCTATTTTCAGTTTTACATTGTTTGGTTGGCAAAAGAGTGTAATCATTTTCCCTTGGGGTAAAATTACTCTCCAATGATGGAAAACCATTTTCCTTTCAAAATGAAGGGAAAACTATTTTCCTTATCTCTTTTGTACACTCCTCTCACTACCTCCTTACTTTCCCTTCATTTTCCTTCATTTCATCATTTTTCTTACATCGAACCAAACAACGGAAAACTAATTTTGGAATTGTGTTTTCCATTGTAAATTGTTTTCCATGAAAATCATTTTACACTGAAATTATTTTACGTCCTACCAAACGGAGCCTTAATCAGACATCATCTTATTGTACTTGCCAATTAAGTTTGGACATTCACGTGCATGATAATGCATTTTCAAAACTAATTGTAATCCCTCAATTTACGGATATGAAAAACAAAAAAGACCAATTTACAAGTGAGTAATACGGCAACAGTCAACATAGAAAATAGAAATATAGAAGTATCATATTCATATTCATATGTGGAGGGGAAGGTAAGTTAGTGGGAAAGTGGTTGTTGCATTGCAAATTTGCAACTACGTAATAGAGATCTACGTGGTCCCTCGTTAATCTTGCACGCCCTTTTCCACCATCGATTTTATTCGACATTTCTTTCTTAGCTTGTAGAATGGGTTCCTCGTTGTAGAAACATAAAAGAGTATATTGAAAGACACATAAGAGTAGGAGGGTAAGGATAGGAGTTAGCTCATTTACAGGCCCGGTCCTGAGGGGTGTTTAGAGGGGCAAGGGCCTAGGGTCTAAGGATAAAAGGGGTCTAATCCTCTATATTTTAAAATAGCAGTAAGGGAAGAAAAAAAAAATTTAATTTCACATTGGGAAGTTAAGCCTGTAATTACGCTTGAACTTCACGCCTTCACGAACGGCTTCTCGCTTTCTCCTCTCTCTCACTCTGCTTCCAAGATCTAAATTAAACTCTTCTTCTAATTCCCAAAAATTTTCCCTAACCACCCTCGTTTAAACTTTCATATTTTCCAAAAATTAAGCTATTACTGTAAAACCACCTTGATCTTCGACTTCTCTTAATTATGGCAACGAAGATTTTTTTTACAATTTGAATTGGGATAAACTCATAAGTTTGAGTTTCAATAGTTATTAAGAGATTATGAAATTAAGAATATAAGTGTTTTCTTTCTGGGAAATTTTGTTGACGGGTGTCGAGGTTGGGGTTGCTCCGCCTCTATCGATGGGGTTTATTAGTTGTCGCCTTCTCGGATTCGTGGACGTCTTCAATTTTCCAATTGGTTGCTGCCTGTCGAACTTCTTAGCACATTAGTCAAGGTGTTGTATGGTAAAGGTTAACCATCGTTAACTATCATGCTGATTGTTATCTAATTGTTGTAAGTATATTACGTATCTTGCTGTAACTCATTCTGATTTCTGGATGAAGTTATCCTCCTTTTGTTGTTATTATAGTCACTTGTAATCAGCTATATATATTGCAGTGCTTGCTGTCAATATAGTACTTAAGATATTCTCTCATACTCTTATATTTTTCATCCTTTAATATTTTTGTAATATGATTTGAGTGTTTGATTTATTTCCTATGTGCAAATTATAATGCTGTTTAAAAAATATTTAAAGGGAAAATAAGGACAAAGAGAATTTGTTGAAGAGTTACTAATATGACAACCAGGTCTTATTGACAAATTTGTTGTTAGAAATATAGTTTATGAAAATTTAGATAATCCAAATGAGTTGTTTGAACAATTCCTTTTTTTTTGGTAAATGAGTTGATTTGAGTGTGCAGTAGAACCCATTTTTTAGTATCTTGTATTAAATGATTACATATGAGTTGCTTGAAAAAATTTTTTGGCAAATTTATTAGTAAAATTGCATCCGAAAAAATGGACTAATTATTTTGATAAAACTATTGTCATTCCCTTCAGAACAAAAAAATTATTGTCATATATATGTTATTATTTTACTCTATTATAAATTGCATATTATTTTTAAAGGGCCCCAATTTACTATTCTGCCTAGAGCCCCAAATAGTTCAGAACCGGGCTTGTAGCTCAAGTGGATAGAGCACTCCCTCTTGGCTTTTGAGGTCAGGGGTTCGGTCCTTACCCCCAGCATTATGCTGGGGTATTTCCTTTGCATGCTATGCATGCCTTACCAGCCAATGTACCCTTGGGCTGACTTAATTTCCTAATAAAAAAAAAATAGGCGTAGGAGGGTAGGAATGGCAAAAACTGGTCTAATTCGACAATCTGATTTGAACCTAATCCGAAATAAGCGGGGTATAGGATTTATATTTTTGACCCGTTTATATGATTAACCTATTTAATGAAACGGATTAAATTTAGATTGACATTTCCGACCTGAAAATGACTTGCTTTGAACTTATTAACTTAAACATATAGAAAATTCTCTAAAAAACATATCAATAAATTTAAAATTTGGTTAAGAAAAGTAAAATATCACTACAAAAGGTCGTAATCATTGCAAGAAATTCCAAACATGCATAGTTTCAATCGTGAACTTGCTCATTTAGCTTTTTAAGAAAATAATTATTTTTAATATAATGATAATTATAGTTAAATGGGTTATATGGGTAACCTGTTTATTAAATGGGTCAGATTAGCTAGGGTTGAGTTTTTCAACCTGATTATTAAATGGGTTAGATTTGGGTTGAGGGAATTCTGATCCATTTATTATCGATCCGAACACGAACACAACCCAACACGATCTGATTGTCATCCCTACATAGGACTATATATATCTTTTACTCCCTATGTTATTTTTTTTGTTTTGATATTTTTCCTTTTTTAGCATACATTTCAAACCATACTAGCTTTATTTTTAAAATAATACTAATAAACATGTTCTTTTTTTAGTCCACTTCATTTATCACTTTTTGAGTTTTCTCTCTCATCGAGTTGAAAAATCCGAATTCACTCTAATTTCACACCTTTTATTATTGGAAGACTCTAGTTTTCACTTAGGGCATATTCGACGCAAGCTTTTGAGATAACTTTTAGTGTTTATCTTTCAAAATGTTCAATCTCTCTCCTTTTTTTTTCTCCTCTCATGAATTCTAGTCTTCTTCGCCATTCTTCGCTAGATTGAATTAATTTGATAATCCTTAACGAAGATAACTTTTTTTTAGAAAAATGAATAAGAAATGGATCAATTATCCGTTTAAATGGGTAGGGAAGAAGGATATAATCTTCTTTAAATATGATTTTTCTCTTTTTTCATAAGTAAAATCTTTCATCCTCTTTAATTTTGCATTGATTTCTTCCCTAATTTCAAATAAAAAGAAAAAAAAAATCTGATGGAGTATTATTTTTAGAATTATAAATCTTTCATCATTTTTTTATGACGTTATTGTAATTTATCTTAACAAGTCAATATACAAGTAGTACTACTATTTGAATTGAAATTTAAAGTTTTTGTTTTTTGATCCATCAATACGTATTGTGTATTTTACTTCAAAAATTCAACTTCAGTGCTAGTTGTATAATCCCCTACCCTATACAAATTTGAACATTTATAAAGACCCAATGTTATAAGAAGTTGTTAATTAAATTCTTATGTTATTTTAATATTAGTCTTCTATGCACGCGATGCTTGAGTCGATTGTTTGGATTATTTATTCTTAATAAATTTCTTCAAATATAATTATAGAAGTGTGATTTATAATTATTGTTATACAAACTATTATAATTTATAAAGTGTTTAGAAATTGAGATAAAAATTTAGATGTAAAGTTTTGTAGTCAAATTAAATTTATATTTTTTTTATTAAGTAACCATTTTTCTCATTATATCAAGCTACTTTGTTAATGCTTATTTAGTTCATTATTGGCATCTTGACTCATCTATAAATTAGGAAAGAATATAATTGTACAAAATTTGAAATATTCAATTAAGTATATATTTAGCTAAGGACAAAAAAGACATTTCATTGGGTGACACCAAAGCTCCCCCTTGGCTTAATAGAGACAAAATTAGGCGTTATACTCCATCTGCTAGCTTTTTTTTTATTTTTTATCTACACATTTTTCTTTTTGGTTTGTTTTTTTTAATCTTCAAACTGTTGCCTTTTCTGTTCTCGGTAACATGTCTTACTACTTCCCCCTCTTCTTCCTTAGTTCTTCTTCGAAACAAAGTGAGTAAACTAAAAAGATAAGGTTCAACCCGCTTACCAATGAACCTGACACAAGTTTGACACGACTCAACCCGTTTATTAACTCCAATTTGAATCCTTCTATTTAATTATGACATTGAGACTACTTTCTCCCTCATTCAATTCCTCTCTTATTTGTACTACCTATGTTTCCTAAAGATCTTTCTTGTTACTGTTACTACAGATACCAATGGGAATCAAGTTGTGTGGGGTGTGGGGTGAGTAAAGTAGGAGAGAGAAAGTAGTTAAGATAAATAAACAAATAGAAAGTGGTTAAAGTAGGAGAAAGAAATGCAGTAAAATTGAATTAATAATGTAATGGTGGACCATATGACAGGGACATGAGAGGGTAAAAAAGGAAAAACAATTTCCAAATAAGAAATAAGGGTTTTCTGTCCCAAACTACCTTTAACTTTTATGTTTTTGCGAGAAACTACCTTATAAAAAAATTGTTGTCCCAAACTACCTTACTTTTACCATTTTGTTGTTGACAACTACCTTAGGCCGATTTCCGACGTTGACTTTTGTTTTTTCCGCTTTTTATTGTCACATTATATCACTTGACCTCTTCAAACCCTTTTTTTAGTTTTCCCCACCCTAATTTCCTCATTTTCCGGTGTGCGCGTGCTCTCTCCCTCATATCTATGTGACACTTTGTACCACCAATCCACCATTAAATTCCTCTTCTACTTAAACTAAAATTGAAACAATCACCCTCCTCAATTTTCACAAGGGTAATTTTGTTTTTCCCACAATTTTGAACTGAAAAAACAAAAGTCAATGCCGGAAACCGGCATAAGGTAGCTGTCAACAACAAAATTGTAAAGTAAGGTAGTTTAGGACAACAATTTTTTTATAAGGTAGTTTCTCGCAAAAACTTAAAAGTTAAAGGTAGTTTGGGACAAAAAACCCAAGATAAAGTAAAAGAGAGAAGATCTTTTAACAACACACTTAAACGGAAAGAGGGAAGATTTTTAGAAACGGAGGGAGTAATACATAAAGTTGGTTAGAGTGTCAGAGCCACTTTCTTTCTCATCCAACTGTTTATAATAAATTTAAGTCATGAGACTTATTTCTCTTTCATATATTTATTATTTTAGAAAATAGATTCCATAAATAATTTTTTTTGGTGTAAAATTACATAAATAACATACTTACTTACTATCAACCCATGTGTAGACAATTTATCTCTTTTCCATTCTTTTCTATCAACACATTTGTTGTTCTTTTATTGTTGGTAAAATATCTCATCTGCTTTCTCTTCTTTTTTCACCCATAACATCCACTTTTTAATATTGTAACCTAATTTTTAGTTTCTCTCTTATGCATTTGTACTTCATCTTTGATTTTCTCCCAACCCCAAAGTAAAGCGAGTAAATTAAAAAGAAATGTAAGAAGTATAAGGTAAGCAAACTAAAAAAAATAAAGAGGAAGTGTAATAGAAGGAGATTTTTATTAAATCATATTACATTCTTTATTATTTGGTACAAAAAATCCAAGCATAGACACATCTACTTATTAAGTGTGCCAACTATATAAGCAAATACAAAAAAATAATCACGATTCAGATATTTTTTCTTTGATTCATATGAGCCACAAAAGACAATACAAAAAAGAAGAGGAGGGGGATTCAAACCTATGACCTATCGTTCACAGCACCTCAATCTTAATCACTAGGCCGAGACATCCTTGATACGATTCAGATATATAAACACAAACCAAACAAGTAATTAAATTACCAATAAAGTGTTAAAATTACACAAGGCTCTGCTCTAGATTTGTGACTTCAGTATCCAAAGTAACATACTCACCAAGATCATTATCTAATGATAAGTCTTTAATACTCTCATAATTATTTGATTTGCACACCAAGTAAAACACTGTTTGGACAACCAGGACAAATAGGTTAAACAAACTCCACAAAACTAAACTTAATATTCCAAACAAAATTCTTGCCACAATTCCAAATCCAGCTAATTTCTGAATCAATATTAAAGTTGGAATTCCTAATAATAGGTTTAAAACCAACATAGCAAAGGCAATTCCCATTTTACCCTTGATCAATTCTTTGCTCTTTTTCAAGGCTTTGAAACCACAATTCTTCTCCATAACTGAAACAACATCACTCAATTGCCATGTCAAAAACATGTACAACATTCCCACAAGATATAATATAGCAATGATCAAAACTACTAATGATATCCCTATTTTTGGCACATTTCCTGAATTGTAAAAGAACATAATGGGTAAGATTACAAGTAACACAACAAACGTGTATGCTAGAATTATGCAATATCTACTTAGAAAAGTGATTATGAGTCGTTTCCACACCTTTGAAAATACGCTTATGGCCTTTCTAAAGGTGATTTGCTCGCGAGTATATATACAAGCAACTGTGTATGTAATAGCAGAGATGGAATTTAGAGATAATATCATGGATATCAGGCCCCAAAAAATGCCCCATATCGAAAATATTGAGTACGAAATATTGTTATAAGTTGGAGAAACGACTTGTTTGTTGATGTCTAAGGTAGACAAGCTAATATTGTTATTGTTTTGAGAAATGACTATTGATTGGTAGAGGAAGATGCAAGATTGAGGTAAGATAAAGGCAAGGATGATTTGGATGAAGATCTTAGGGCATGATATAATAATCTCAAGTGATTCGTTCAAGATGCCAAAAAAGCCTAGAAATTTAATGTCTTTTTGCTCACAATCAATAGGTTTATTTTGGAATGTCATTGTGTTTTGATGTAGTTGATGCAAATTGTTACAAGCTTTGTCATAGTATATAAATAGAGTTAGCTAAATAATACAATTAAGTCTATACGCGTATATCCTATACCTTGAAAAAACTATCCTAAGAAAGTTCCTCCTTGAGAGTATTGACAAGTCTTCAATCTTCTCTTCCATCCACATTAGACCATCAAATATGTGTAATATCAAGGACAAATAATAGAGTAGACAAAGTCCACAATATTACTGACCGACTAAAAATTCTGAAACAAATATTCTCCATCTAATTTAATTAATTATATATAGAGTCAAATATACTAATAGGAAAAGGCAAAAAGGTTTAAGAACGAGAAACAAGGAGAATAGACAGTGAAACCGTTTGATTGAAAATGTTGTTTGGTCGAGTCGTAGAGAATGCCTCTTTCTTTTTCCACCATTGTTAGAGATATGAGATATAATCAGCATCGGAAAATATACGTATGATATATTTTCCATATTGATATTACTAAGAGAAAGGTTTATTCATGTTAAAATATTATTTAGTGAAATAATTTATGGTTATGGTCCTATATCTTTTAGGAAGATTGTTTTCTATCTTATGTTTCTTATATGGTATGTCCAATGTTTTTTTGTTTTTTTTTGTAAGTTTCTTATTGTAAAAATAAGTTTCTTATTATAAGATACCCTTGCGTCTGAGGCTCTTAGCTTTTTCTATACGGTATGTCCAATGTTTTTTTTTTTTTGTAAGAAGAAGTGGCCCGAACCTCGCTCAAGTCTTAACGGGCCAGGCATTTGAGAGTATAAAAAAACTAATATGAACCCGGTGCACACTAATTAGTGTGCACCCGATCCATATCACGTGAGTTTATGATAGTGTATATTGATATGATATAGTGTATGCTAAAATGATATAGTGTATATTAAAATGATATAATGTATATTAAAGTGATATAGTGTATGTTAAAGTGATATAGTGTATGTTATAATGATGTAGTGTATGATAAAATGATATAGTGTATGTTAAAGTGATATAGTGTGTGTTAAAGTGATATAGTGTGTGTTAAAATGATATAGTGTATGTTAAAGTGATATAGTGTATGTTAAAGTGATTTAGTGTGTGTTAAAATAATATAGTGTATGTTACAATGATATAGTGTATGTTAAAGTGATATAGTGTATGTTAAAGTGATATAGTGTCACGTGCTTGGGCCTGGTCCACACTATTTTTAGTGTGAACCGGGTCCACGCAAGTCGGATTGTTAAGAGTAAGGGGGAAGGGTTAGGGAAATCCCTACACTCAAAGTGTCTCTAGTAGGAATTGAACCGAAAGGTTCTCTCCTTACGACTAGACTAAAATACTACTTGGTGTTTTTTCTTTCAAGTTGCACCCTTGAATTTTTAGTCGTTCTACTTTGTCCCCTTGATTACTTTTAGGTTCTATGTTCGTTTAGGGTACCCTCTTCGGAACACTGTCTCCAACTGCAGCTTTCGACTTCTTTCTGCTCACCCGTCACCACCATATCGGGCTAAACTCAGAAACTCAAAAATTATATGATTTCCTAAGAAAGACATAAAGAGTGGCACAAAGGAGATTTTATTCAACCATAACTTTGATACAAATCATTCCACACATACACTGATACACATAATTTTATGTACAACAATTATTTACTTTATCTTTGCTGTACAGATGACTTGTCATATTTTTTGAAAATAAAAATATCACATTATTACATATCAACATAACATAAATAGACTTTTTTCTACCCATAATTTTTTTTGAAATAGCATAAAAAAGTCGATAATCCCCACATTCTCCCTTAAATACCTTTTAATTTTCTTTAGCAAATGTTTTTTTATTTAAAAAGTGGTAGTCCGATCTTTACTTTTCTTATAAACTATCCACAATCTTTTAAGTAACATCTAATTGAAACACAGGAAGTATAAGCCAAAAAAATATATTTATATTATACAATATAATCGTCAAATAACTCGCTAATAACTCCTTTAAGTTACACATGGAGGCGCTCTAGCGGTATAAAATTCATCTTTCAATGAAACATATTCACCAAGATACACATCTTTACTTTCCTTATAAACTATCCACAATCTTTTAAGTAACATCTAAATTGAAACACAGAAAGTATAAGCCAAAAAAATATATTTATGTTATACAATACAACCCTCAAGTAAGTCGCTGATAACTCCTTCAAGTTACACATGGAGTCGCTCTAGCTGTATAGATTCATCTTTCAATGGAACATATTCACCAAGATACACATCAAGATGATCAGCCAATGAAGTCTTATCAATACTCTCATGGTGATAAGATTTGCACACCAAGTAAAACACTGTTTGGACAACAAGCCCAAATAGGGTAAAAAAAGTCCACAATACTAAACTGAAAATTCCAAAACAAAATCTCTCTACTATTCCAAATCTAGGTAATTCATCAATCAACATCATAGTTGGAATTACACAAAGATTTATGACCAAAAGAATAGCAAAGGCAATTCCCATTTTACCCTTGATTAATTCCTTGCTCTTTTTCAAGGCTTTAAATCCACATATCTTCTCCATTACTGAAATTACATTACTCAATTGCCATATCATAGTCATGTAGAAAATTCCCACAATGAATAATATAACATAGATAACAAGTATTAGTGCAAACCATACTTCAATCTCATATCCTGGCTTGTGAAAGAGCATGATGGATAGGATTATAATTAAGGTAAGAACAAATATGTATGCAAACATTATGCAAAAGTTGCATAGAAAAGTGATCATAAGTCGTTTCCACACCTTAGGAACCACGGTAATGACCTTTCGAAAGGCGATTTCTTTGCCTGTATATATGCAAGCAACTGTGTAGACGACAGCAGATATGGTAAGTAGAGACAGTATCATGGAAAATATGAAGTAGGCCGTTTTTATAAGCCAAAAAGTAGCCCATTCAGAATAAATAGAGTTGGAAATATCGTTATAAGTTGGAGAACCAACTCGATTCGTGTGTAAGGTGTACAAGTTATGGTTAATCTTGCTAAAGAGAAGTTTGGAGATCCAATTATTGGCAAGAAAGAGGCAAGATTGAGGAAGGATAAAGGCAAGGATTATTTGGATGAAGATTTTAGGCCATGTTAAGATAATCTTGAAGGATTCTTTGAATATGCCTAAAAAGTTTAGGAATTGAAGATCTTCTTGCTCATTATCTATGGATTTAATCTGGTATACCATTGTGTTTTGTAAAATTTGATGCAAATTAAGAAGTGAGGAAGTGAGGAAGTTTTGGAGTTTGATGCAAACTATGTATGAAGTATAATGGAGTTAGTTGAATACTAGTCAACCGTAGACTTGGAAAATCTTATCATGACTGAAATAAATTTGCTTGTTTCTTATTTGTGATTGTGATTTTTGACTTATTCAATTTCATTATGAATTTATGATGTACTATTATTATTTATTATTCTAGGTGTATACATCACCACTTGTTGGTATATCCAGCTACAATGATCCAGTTAAATTTGGCCTAATAGTAAAGAAAGAACCTTCCAACCTCAAGATTGGGGGTTCGGTCCCTATTAAGGATACTTTGGGAGAGGGTTTCCCCTAACCATCTCCCAATCTCAACGTATCGGCCCGAGTTGACTTACGAGAGGTGTCGATCTGACAGGGCTTTTCATCTTTACCATGAATCCCCAATCATCAAATAACAAGCTTTTCTTTTTCAAGTCGTTCATCTCTAATATCCTTCCGTTATATGCATGAATTCTTTATTATGAAGATTTTATTCTTTGCCTCGCTTTTATCATAATACTTGGAAACGAAGTGATATTTTTCACCACCAAAATGAATGATATATGTTGATATTCATATGAGGTTGAAATGGTGGGGTGGTGGTATCGCTTCCCACTTCATATTCCTGAGGTCTAAGGATCAAATCTCATGGGACTCTTATTTGAAGATTTTTCCCTATCTCCCTAAATGAGTCTCCTTCATCTTAATGAAAACTTTTGAATTTCGGTTGTTTGGTCCGTCCATGACCCTAATGTCAACTCAATATTTATGTAATAGAATTTAAGTCATTACAAAGTTAAAAACTTCTTTCATTTTTTTGTGATTTAAATTAATTGTAAATTGAATTAACTTTGAATTATATTTTCAATTTTTACTAAGATTTACTAAACATGAAAAGCAAAAAATTACCTAATATAATGGTAGCTCTATAACTAGTTAAAGGGCTTGTTCTCCCCATCTTATTTTCAGTTCAGTTCAGCTCTGGACAATATTTTTACTCTCACATATCAATATTCATTTTAGTTCAGTTCAGTTCAATTCAATTCAGTTCAGTTGCTTTATGTCGAAGAGAACATGCCCAAACTCGTAGTACTTCTAAAGAGAGACGAGTGCATCGTCTTGGACTAATCTCATGAACTTATGAGCCATGCCAAGTATTCAAGCGGTGTCAAGAAAAAACTGGCTAATTTTTCATAATTTCACACGAGCTCATGTTAGACATGAAACAAAGCTAAACTAAGCAGTCTTTTTCGTGCCCATTGGGCGGGCCATCATCGGACTTGTCCAACACTCTACCTTTACTTTAGGGCTTTGCTAAACACCGCCCTGATTTTTCCTATTTACGCCCTGTATTTTAGTACAAAAATACATGGTATTTTTTTTTAATACATGACATCCTTTCCTCTTTCCCTTTCTCCTTTCCTCTTTCCCTTTCTTTATTTAAACCCCCACATTTCCCATGTTTTCCACACATTTCACTTTTCACTTTCCAAACTTTGTTTATTGGCTTTCTTTTTCAAGAAATTTCCGGCATTGACCAAGGTATTTTGGCGGCGTTGACCAACATTGACCGGCGTTGACCAACATTGAGCAGCGTTGACCAATCAAGAAAAATTTCCTCCGGCGTAATGGCAAACAATGTGAGTTTTTTAGACCACGAAAGTGGTCAGGCGCCTAATTTAGGCGTCTTACCATATGGTCAGGCGCCTAATTTAAGCGTCTCACCATATGGTCAGGCGTCTAACTTAGGCGTCCAACCATGTGGCAAGGCGCCTAAGTTAGGCGTCCAACGGTATGGTGAGGCGCCTAATTTAGACGCCCAACCATATGGTGAGGCGCCAAATTTAGACGCCTGACCTTATGGTTAGACGCCTAAATTAGGCGCTTCACCAGTCCATATGGGTTGACAATTTTAGGCGCCTAACTTGTTTTAGAGTTAAGTCAAAGCATGATGTAGAATTTACATGTTGCTTAAAATATCCGTTTAGAATATGTAAAACAATAATATCTTTACATGGTAGAATATTTGTAAAAATTTACTATTTTTTGAGCTTAAATGTAGAATTTACATGAATATATGTAGATTTTTAGCATATTATAATACTTATACTTATATTTCACATGTATCACATGTAGATGTCTTATATGTAGATTTTTAGCATATATTAGAGTAGTTATATTTAAATTTCTCATTTGGTTTAACATAATAAATGTTCAATTACATTTAGATTTATACCTATAATAAGAGTTATATATAATTTTTAACATATTAGATGTAGAATTTACATAAAGTGATATATGTAGAATTAAATAATATTATAATAGTTATATTTTTATTTTTAACATGTTAGAGTAGTTATAATATAGTAGACATAAATTATTTAAATTATAATATTTTGCATATTATACTAGGTTAAAAGTTCATCCTAAATTATAAAAAACATGAAATATGAAGCAGTATTTTTTTTGGCTATGAATTGCTTACAGGCGTCCTAATTAGGCGCCTATACCGACGGTGAGGCGTCTAAGCAAGGCGCCTGCACCATAGGTCAAGCGTCTGCTCTAGGCGCCTGTACCACAGGTGAGACGTCTAATCTAGGCGCCTGCACCATTGGTCTGACGCCTCGTTTAGACGCCTGACGTATGGTGCAGGCGCCTTGATTAGACGACTCACCTTCGTACAGGCGCCTTGTGAGACGCCTCACCTTTGGTGCAGACGCCTTTATTGGACGCCTCTAATCTGGTTCAGGCGCCTAATCACCACTGCTGACTTGTATTTAGATATGTAATTTAACTATGTGATTTAGATATATAATTTATTAAATAGTTTCTATTACTTCTATGGTATTTACTAGGTTCCATATTCGAGCAATGATGGGGACGGGGTTAATTATCACGGTAGATTTCAGATAACTGATGCATTCTCAACGGTTAATGATGCGGTTAACCATCTTAATGAAATTGCAATTTCCATAGGGTTCGAATTGGTTATTGATTCGTATAAGCAGAATCCGACTGGTCCACTGCGTTGCTATTTGAAATGTTTTAGGGGGTCGAGATACTCGGGAAATAAGGTAGATCCGAATATTATGGTGCGACCTAATACATCGACAAAGTTTTGTGGATGTAATTTTATGATTAGGTTGGTTTTGGGGGACAAATGGCATGTGTCTATTCCGAATAGTGATTATGCTTTCCACAACCACGCATTCATAGTATATGCGGAGGGTCACAGACGGACTAGTGGGCTCAATGATGATGCTAGGCGGATGGTTAGACAGATGACTGATGCCGAGACCGCACCCAGAAACATTCAAGCTGCTGTAAATGAGGCATTCCCCCATCTTCACCAAACGATAAAGCATATATACAACGAGAGGTATTTTTACAAGATGGAAGGGCGTGAAGAACGGACTTCAGCTGAAAATTTTCTGTACCTTGCTGTTCGAAAAACTATGTGTATTGGTCATTACGGGATGATGATGGAGTGATCACTCATGCATTCATGTCTCATCCTGGTGGTACGAACGCATTTCGTACCTATCCAGGGTAGTTGGCATCGATTCAACATATAAAACGAATCGCTATGGTATGCCTTGCATTGAGATGATAGGGGTGGCACCGACAAATATGAACTTCCTTATCGCCTATGCCATAGTGAGGGATGAGAGTGCATACAGTTACCAGTGGGTGTTGCAGTGTCTGCGTATTCTAATTGGCGATGATGTGAGCCCGAGTGTCATATTTACAGATCGAGAATTGGGTTTGATTAGACCTATTAGGGAAGTTTTTCCAGCTGCTACTCATCTTCTTTGTACATGGCATATTAACAAAGATGTGGAGGCACGAGTTAGTAGATTATGTGGGGGGCGGAATTTGGAGAGCGATTTCGTGTTGGTCATTGGTGGAGTGTAGTAAATGCAAACACAGAACATAATTATGAGGTTGCATTGGGAAATTTGAAGTCTGCTTGGGCATGGAAGCCCTCCGTTATTAATTATGTTGAGACAACGTGGTTGAATCCACATAAGACCAAGTTTGCTAAAGCATGGACCAACAACGTGCTTCATTTTGGGAACACAACCACATGTAGGGTGGAGAGTGCACATGCAGCTCTGAAAGCGTGGCTACAAACTTCCACTTGTGCCTTGGATACGCTCTTCGCACGTGTTAATTTGTTCATAGATAGCCAGATGATCAAGATCAGGGATAGCTTAGAGAAATCTAGGGCAGAATTGGAAGACAACATATGATAGATCCTTTTCGTCATTTGGTTGGTCATGTCTCCCATTACTGTCTCAATATGCTGAAAATGGAAAACACTAAACGCCTAACCATGGGTAGGGAAGTGTTTGATTATTGTGGTTGTGTGCTTGTGTCTTCTTTTGGTATCCCATGTGCATGTGCCATACAACTTGCTATTAACGAAAACGGGGGATTGTATCTTGATGATATTCATCTTTTCTTCAAGAGTTTGGTGATCGGAGATGGTGTAAATGCATCGGATTACGCTAGTCAATGTGATCAGGATGTTGAATATCTTCAGGGATTACTTGATGAACTTTCTGAGGTTGATCCTGCGATTAGGAGGGGTATAGCAGCCCTTATTCGTCGGCAGTTACACCCAGAGGACGAGGGAGTTCAAGAGCCTCATGTAGTTACTTCTACGAGAGGTAGGCCTCCTGGTTCAACATCTACTAGACGTGACCCGAGTGGTTTCGAACATGCCCAGCACGAATTCCGGGATAGATCAAGGTCTCGTAGTCGTACTCGTACAACTACGACGACCCGATCTACTAGAGATGGAGGTACACATATTTACTGCAATTAACTTCTTTGATGACTTATTTAATACGTTTTTAATCAATCATATTTACTGTGTTAATTGTCTAACTCGTATTTATATAACAGATTCAAGTGCAGCAAATCCATCGACTCGTACTAGTGGAGATAGAGGTACACATATATGAACTGATTTGTTATGTTATTTATCAATTTGATATACAAAAATACTCGTAACTCTTATTTATGTAACAGATTCAAATGCGACAAGAACATTTGAACCGGAGAGATTTGAAAGAAGAGCAGATCCATTTCCTTACGCAGATAACGTACCCGATATCATCATCCCTTTTATAGTTGGGTGGAATGACGTCTTAGGTGATGGGAACTGCGGATTCAGGTGTGTTGCTGATGCTTTCAATGGTGGAGAAGATCGTTGGCCACACGCTCGTCAACACCTTTACAACGAAATTTCAATGAAAAAAATTTACGAGGATGTTTATGGAGGACGAGAGTACGTCGATAGAGCGAGAATTCGTATCATGCACACCAGAGGTCCTGCTCGTCGGGCACATTGGATGGAGTCTATTGCTGATTTGTATGCTGTTGCTACCTTGTACAATTGCGTTGTGATGTACTTTACAGTGGGGGAATCAGGTACTTTGTGGGGTTGCTGCACTATTCTACCATTGACTGCACCAGTCGAGGTCACACGACCATGTTATGAGTTTGTTATGGTACACCTTGGAGCACGTAATCAACACTACATCCGCTTATTCATGGCTCCTAATTTCCCGATGCCTCCAATTGCAGTACAATGGTTTGATTTGAGAGATGAAACTGTAGTTGGATGGGAGACTTATTATGCTAGCCGGATTAATTTATGGAATGTTCATCATAGCAATTAAAGTCGATATTATTATTGTAATTGAATATTAGAGTTAGTTCAAATGTAATTGTTATTGTAATATATATTAGAGTTAGTTGTAAGTTCATATTATTGTAATTAACATTGTACATACCTACTATTAAATGAAAGGACAGTTTATTAAAATCATGTTTGAGATTATTTTGCGTAGAAGTAAATAGATTTTAATCATAAACAAATTATACACAGTTATAATTAAACAATATTATTTTAAAAGTCATGTTAGTATATAAAAATTGTACAAATAATAGATAATTATATTGATATAAGATGCAAATGAAGCACTAAGTAGTTACATGAAATATCATAAAGTCATGAAATTACATTCAAATGGATAGAAACAATATATATAAAAAAAAAATACAGTAGAGGTCAAAATAGATTTAGAATAAAAGACGTCAACCTCATACAATAAGATTACTAATCATTGTTAAAATACATATAAAAAAATAATCACTTAAAACAATAAGTTCAAATAAAAATACAAATCTCATTAAATCGATAATTAGTTCAAATAAAAATACAAAATATGACTACGTTCTCCGACGTCGATCCACACCACGGGTACGGTTCCATGCCTCATACCATCCAAACAGTCCATCAAATAATGCTCGAATATCATCGGGCAGATCACTGGTGTCCCGTTCAATAAACGGGTCCATCATACCGAAGATCGAAGCTAATACCTGCATATAGTAGTATATAACAAAGTTAGTATTCAAAATATAATTTTATTAACACTTAATTTTAATAAGTAATACATTAAAAGATACCTGATCTGGAACCAAACCCTCAACATAATTTGATCCGGCTCCACCATCTGGCAACTCAGTCGGGTTAATGATGAAACGATGGGAGTACGCATCATACCACTGCATGTAAGCATCTGTCGCCATCGAAGGAAGTGGGGCCTTTGCAGACCACCCAACATAAGCTGTGAAGCACGTGGAAATAAATCCCATGTCTGTCGCTGTGCGATAAATGAGAAGTCTACCCTGTACCTATCCCAGCAGAAGGCCTATAGCAAGACTCCGGCTCCAAAATATGATGGGGAACCTCCTGAATGAATCCAAGCTGGCGTAAAGTACGATCTGGCATATACGGCTCAACGATATCCAAGTATCGCAGCCACCCGTAGTACGTGCTACGAGGATAAGCAGATACCGGACATATACCATAAGGTAACCAATCAGGCTGCATGTCGTTCGTCTGATCCAATGCCTGTCGAATACTCAGTAGTCGGTCAATCCCCCTGTTCTCATGCCGAACCTCCCAACTCAGTGCCGAAGCAGATCCTATAGGTCTCATCCTCCTAGTGCGGTTAGGCCGAAACATGGGAAAATACTCGTAAATCCATGCCTGCAATAGCGTGAGGCAACCACAAATCTGGGCTGAATCAGCACGACTAGCTATGCCAAGCTGCCTGTATAAATAGGCTAGTGTAGCCGCACCCCAAGAATACCGGCTCACATCCTGTGGGCTACAAGACAAAAACGACAGTGGCCAAGGACGGACTCGGTTACCACTCTTATCAACGAATAGAGTGGCACCAAGGAGGGTCAGCATATATCCTCGAAACTGGTGGGTCGGACTCCGATCCGGAGCAGAACATCTCTCTATCAAAGAATCAATGAATACACCACCACCGGACCAATGCGCCTTCAAAAAGGCGCTTCTCTCCATCCCAAATAGCTCTGCACATGAACTCTTCACGTCATCCCATGAACCAAAGTCACCTGTAATCCATCCATCTGATGGGATATGGAGGATAGAACTGACATCGTGTAGCAAGATACTAATCTCTCCAAAAGGGAGGTGGAAAGAGTTCGTATCGGGCTGCCACCTCTCGACAAACGCACAGATCAACGGCTGATCCAAATGCTCAAACATGATCTCAGGCAAGTGCCTCAATCCAGTAGCATCTACCATCCCCTGAACCTCGGGTGTCATGCTAGCGTACCACGCCTGAAGCTTACTGCACGTCCTCTCCCGGTTATGACACTTCAACATAGTCCTCTCATCCTCCCCAGCCCAAACGCGTGCCGCTATGTGGCCTCCAAAACTAGGTATGACACTACCGTCCAACGGCCCACCTGGCCTAGCGTCACGTACTAGCCATGAAGTGTCCTCCTCCGCCCCTTCCTCTTGCCCGGCCTACTACTCCCGGATCCCGGAGCATTGCACGATGCTCCATCTGAAGAACGTGCAAAACGACCACGAGAGGTACGTGGTTTGCATCCCCGAGACGGACGACCTTCCTCTGCGTCCGTTGATGGATGCTCCGGCTGACTATCGTAATAAGCACCCGCCTCCTGATCGTCCCCGCCATCGGGTTGCCTCTCCATGGTGAGTGAGGTCTCCACGGCTCAATGTCCATAATACTAGTAGGCAATGCAACAGACAAGGAAGAATCTCTGGTACTTCCTCCGTTTCTGCACCTGATGAAGACTGAGTGCTCCTGAAAAGCAACTCTCTAGCCTTCCTCGATGAGATTGTCACCCCTCTATCATGAGGATGACGATGACCCGAATCTGTAGGCAAACACTTTGCTTTGCCTTTGTCTCGCCCACTCATCTTTGATTAAACGTATAACATTTAATTAAATATGAATAATCAATTACATTCAATAATTAAAATTGTTCTCATATAAATATATTTCTACGCTTCATTAACTATATTTTCTATTATTTAATTCATTTTTCGCAATAATACATTTTCCAATTTTAATACACCATAATTAATATAATTTTGTAATTATTTTCTAAAAAAAAAATTAAAATTAACAGCAATTCAGGCCCCTAAATTAAACTCCCAAACAGTGGTACAGGCGCCTAAATTAGGCGCCTGCGCCACTGGTGGGGCGCCTAAATAAGGCGCCTGTACCATTGGTGGGGCGCCTAAATTAGGCGCCTGTACCATTGGTGGGGCGCCTAAATTAGGCGCCTGTACCATTGGTGGGGCGCCTAATTGAGGCGCCTGCACCAATGGTGGGGCGCCTAAATAAGGCGCCTGTACCACTGATCAGGCGCCCAACAAAGGCGCTTCCTCCATTGGTTAGACGCCTAAATTAGGCGCCCCACCAAAGGTGCAACCGCCTTAATTAGGCGCCTTTCCAGTGGTTCAGGCGCCTATTCAAGGCGCCAGCCTCAATTTTACCAGATTTCATACATTTTCGATGATTTCAAGCCTCTAAATACTCTAAACTACCAAGAAATTATCAAATACTGGAAGATTTTAATCAAACACCAAGAAATTTTAATCCTCTAAACTACCATACTTTCAATTTTAAAGGGTTTCAAACACATGCGATATATCAAATTCTACAAATACGATTTTTTTTAAAAAAATTATAATTTCAAATTAACTAACCTTTATGTCGCCGGAAATTCGAAGTTTTGTTGCCGGAGGATCTTGTCGCCGCCGCAACCTCGCCGGAAGTCTGCTCGCCTAGCCGGAAATTTGCTCGCCTAGCCGGAAATATGCTCGCCGCCCCGCAATAGTCCTCGCCGGAAAATTTCTCTTCTCGCCGGAAAAACTCGCCGGATGTTTTCTTCTTGGTGTTGATGAGAGAGATGGAGTAAGAGAGTGGAGAGAGAGTGAGAAGTGAGGGAGGGTCAAGAGAGTGAGAAGGTGATGAGAGTGGGAGAGTGGGAGAGTGGGAGTATAAAAATACTCAAATACATACATTTTTTTTTTATACAGGGCGTAAATATGAAAATTTAGGGCGGTGTTTAGCAAATGAGTTACTTTACCGTGTGAAACTTGTAACCCTATAGATGAGGTCTTAAATAGATGTCTTTGATTCATATAGACATATAGTCCGTCAAGTTAGTGATCCTTGAACTTTGAATATAAAATACTAGCATTTGCACGCGACGCGTATTTAGATTTTATTTAGACAGAAACTTGGCTTTTTTCGACATCAGTAAAAGTCAAAATTTGAACGTTAGACATACAAAGTATAATTGTTTTTAGTTGCAAAATTTCATTGGTTTAGTCTCTATCACTTAGTCTCTCACCAGTCTTTTTTTTTTTTTTTTTACTTTTTAAAGTTAAATTCTATGAAGAAAATAGAAATTTTATTGAATTTATTTTGATTTCTACTATTATAATTTTTTAATTGATTTTTAAATTAAGTACACTACTTCATAGATTGTGAAGAAAGTAGACATTTTGATTTAAAGTCGAAATTTTTGTAAGTATTGACATTGTAGTGATTGTAGTTTACAAGTGATTTTAGTTGACTTGTGAGTGATTGTTATAATTTTATTTTCGGTATTTTTGTTTGGAACCCCCTTTGGTTTGTAAGTGAATTTGTAATTTATAAAGGGAAAGGGGGTAAAAAAAAATCTCTTCATTCGGAGACACCATAGCTCCCCCCCTTCCCTTATATAATAGAGATTTTATGCTCACGAGTATGAAGTTTCACTCTTTGCCGGATTATACCTTTCACTCTAATGAGAAGTATAATGAAGATAAAATCCAAAATCCAATCTCAATTTATATACTAAATCCCCCATTATGAAATAAATGAATTGCTTCCCTCAAAAAGATCTCACATAAAATAGAGAAGTGGAAGTATTAAAACGTAGCTTTTGAATTGAATTGGTCAATTGGAGATGGAGTGTTGGAGTCTTAAAACCCGAATAAACAAGAGTACAAGACTAAGACTATATATATGCTCAAACTTCTAATACACGTGTTTATCAAAAAAATTACCAAGCTAAGCAGTGACGATAACAATAAACTTCATGTTATACAATACAAATTACAAACCTCAAGTAAATTACCAATAACTCTTCCAATTAAGTTACACATTGAGATGCTCTAGCTGTATAGATTCATCCTTCAATGCAACATATTCACCAAGATATTCATCAAGATGATCACCCAATGAAGACTTATCAATACTTTCATGGTGATAAGATTTACACACCAAGTAAAACACTGTATGAACAACCAACCCAAAAAGAATAATCAAAGTCCACAACACTAAACTTGAAATTCCAAAACAAATTCTCTCCACTATTCCAAATCCAGCAAATTTTTGCTGCAATACTGAAATTGGCAATGCACAAATGTTCATCACCAAAAATAAAGCAAAGGCAGTTCCCATTTTTCCCTTGATTAATTCCTTGCTCTTTATCAAGGCTTTAAACCCACATATCTTCTCCAAAACTGATACAATATTAGCCAATTGCCATATCATAGTCATGTAGAAAAACCCTATTGTGAATGGTATAGCTATGATCAAGCCTATTATTGGGATTACTATCCCTAATTGCACATCTTGGCCTTTTTTGTAAAACAACATAAGGATCAATATGAAAAAAACAAATGAAAAAACAAATGAGTATGCAAATATTATGCAAAATTGGCATAAAAATGTGATCATGACTTGTTTCCACACCTTTGGAACCACACGCATGACCTTTTTAAACGTTACGTCTTTGCCAGTATATATACAAGCAACTGTGTAAACGACTGCAGATATAGTAAATAGAGACAAGATCATGGTACATATTAAATAGACGATGTTTATAAGCCAATAAATGGTTTGTTCTGAGTTCGAAATATTGTTGTAAGATGGAGAATCGACTTGGTTGATGGATGAGGCGGATATGGGATGGTTAAGCGTGGAAATCCATTTGTTAGCTACGTTGAGGCAAGCTTGAGGGAGAATAAAAGCAAGGGTTATGTGGATGAAGATTTTGGGGCATGTCAAGATAATCTTATAGGATTCTTTGAAGATGCCAAAAGAGCTTAAAACTTCAAGATTGGTTTGTAAAACCATTGTGTTTTTGGATGGAATAATGGAGGAGATTGTTTTTTTCTTGGAGGTGAAATGGCCTTGACACAATGAATATATATAATGGTGTTCATGGAATATTTTTTGAACAATATTTTTCTTTGCTTCTCCAATAGTCTTACCCTATTTATTTTTTTGTTAACTATTCTACATTTCAACTACAATATGTAGTATATATTCAATGAAAGATTGTAGACTATATGTTAGTCAAGAGAAGATATCTTAAAATACATGTGTGGGAGGACTTGAACCTTGAACACTAATTTTATAAGAGATTAATTAATGGGGATGTTTGTCATGCTAGAAGAAAAATCCTTGATAAGGGGTGCAAGGTGCCATTTGGCATTTGGTTAAGTTTAGATAATTTTAAAAAATTATTATTGAATGTGACTTATTATGCTTTTTTATGTGAAGATGAAAATTTATGGATTATTAATTCTATTAAAAAATTTAGAGGCCTCTTTGGGAAATTAATTAGGCTTTTATTTGTGATTTATGTTGACTTGATCAAGTTATGTAGGGTCAAAGTACAACATATAACTTTTGAGAAGGTTGTTTTTCCTAGAATTTAAATTTACTAATTAATGAAAAACTTATACGACATTTATAATAAAATTAGCATTTATATAACAATTTTATTAAATAATAAAATTCTAATCTTGCCAACTACAATTATTGTAAATGAGATTTAATACTTAAGTATATAAGTCACATTGATATTTGATACATGCATACATCCTTACACGCTTATCTTATGATCCATTGTAGTTTTAAAATAAAACTAAATTCATACTAGCATCCAAAAAGTTAATTATGCATAAGCCTCATAAGTCATAAAAGGTTGCCCATACCCTTTACTTTGTCTATTTTCCCTCTTTGATGTTTCTTATTCTCATCTCATTTGTAGAAATGTCTTAGTTTCTCCCTCGATAACATTATGTCATAAGTTTTCTCCTAATAAAAGAAATATAGAGTTAAAAATTTGTCTATTTTCCCCTTTTCATATTTCTTGTTCTCTTCTCATTTGTAGAAATGTCTTAGGTTTCTCCCTAGATAACACTATGTCATAATTTTTCTCCTAATAAAAGAAATATAGAGTTACAGAAACTACATTCGATGAAATTTATGACTTAAACGGGTCAAGAATCAAATTAATTTAACTATGCGAGAAAGATGAAAAAATTATTATCTCGTGTTTCAAAATAAAATACAAGCACTATCAATTAAGACAGATGAAATATAAGGCAAAAATGTAGTGTATTTACACTAGTGCTCCATGCTACTCTACTGTTAGAGGTGATCACAAGTCGGGTCGGACTTTGGCCAAATAAAAGTAGCCATTTCGAGCCAAAGTCCCACGCTAAAACCCGCTAATTCAGAAAAACCCATGTTGATTATTTTTTTTGACGAGTAAGATGAAAGACCCCTTTAACTTATACCTCGCTCAGATTTAACCAGTCATATTTACCCGTCATAAGAGCCCATGATGATGATCTGTATAGATTTCCCACTTTCCATCTTCTCTCTCTTCTTCACTTGTTTCTCTACTTTGGAGTTGTTTGTAATTGTACCCCTCTAATCTTCATCTCCATACCATGTAAACCGCACCATTTTTCCTCTTTTTCTCTCTCCAAAACCACCAATTAAATCCCAAAATTCCCATCTTTCATCACAACCCATTTCATAATTCATATGGAAGATGAAAAACCATTACTGAGTACAATATTTAACCCTACAACCTTAATTAAACGACCAACATGGGCGTTTCTTTTATTATCTTTCACAACTCTTGCCGTTTTTTTCCTCCCTTTCACCACAAAAACGTTTTCTTCTCCTCCTTCTTCATGGGCCCATTCACGGCCCGACCCGAAAACTTGTTCTGGGTTCTTCCATGTGGGTCCCCCAAGGAAGTTTTTCATGTCCATCACTGAATTCGGCGGTGTCGGTGATGGAGAAACGTCGAATACATTTGCGTTTCGAAACGCTGTTGAGTTTATGAAACGTTTTGAGAATAAAGGTGGGTCCCAGTTAAATGTTCCTAAAGGAAGATGGGTTACTGGAAGCTTCAATCTTACTAGCAATTTCACACTTTTTCTTGAAGAGGGTGCTGTTATTTTGGGCTCTCAGGCATGTTAATTTTTTATTTTTTTTTATGAAATGTTGATTATTTGGGTACTTTAATTTTGAGATTTTTTTTGATTGATCCATGTTTGTTTAGATTTTGATGAGATGGGATTTTGTTGGTTTTGCTAATAAATGTGTTAAAGTTGTGTGCTTTATATTCAAAGTGATTTTAGTGTTTGGAAGTTATGATTGAAGGTTAAGTGATTGTTGAGTTTAATTGATCTAGTCTGAAAATAATGAAGATGAAGTCATACTGTTATAGCTGTAGTTCTTTTGCTGATAAAGGTGTCAAATTTATCTGCTTTATTCAAAGTGATTTTAGTGATTGGAATTTGTGAGTGAAGTTTAGTGATTGTTTAGTTCAATTGATCTAATATGAAATGAAGATGAAGTCATTGCTGTAGTTCTTTTTTTAAAGGTGTCAAAGTTATCTGCTTTATGTTCATAATGATTTTAGTGTTTGGAATTTGGGAGTAAAGTTTAGTGATTGTTAGATTAATTGATCTAGTCTGAAAATAATGAAGATGAAGTCATAGAAGTAATTCTTTTGTTAATAAAGGTGTCAAAGTTATCTGCTTTATGTTCATAATGATTTTAGTGTTTAGAAGTTATGATTGATGATTAAGTAATTGTTGAGTTCAATTGATTTAATGTGAAAATAATGAAGATAAAGTCATAGTTGTAATTCTCTAGACTAGATGTTATTCTTCTGCTTGATTTTTTTTTTTTCCAAAAAGGTATTTATATCAAAGGTTTTGGTTTTGAAATGTATAATTATACCTAGTGGTTGAGTTTGATTAGAAATTTCATATTTGGTAAGTTGATGATCTTGAATTTCAATGTTTGTCTAGATAAGAGTGTGAATTTACTTCAATTGTAAGATATTGATTTTCGGTTTCTTCTCAATCTTGTCCTGGAAATTACTATTTTATTCTTGTTAATTTAAGGGTTTGATGATATGATATTGTATTTTTCAAGTGGGAAATAAGTGTTGTATAATAATGCTATGAATAGCAATTAGATGTAATGATAAGGGGGCACTGCTTACATTGCATACATTTGAGGGTATACAGTGTAGTTGCCAAAATGTCAGTATAATATGGCTCACCATGTGAGTAGTTCATTTTTAAACTATTGTTTAGGATCTCGAGCTCCCCCTTTGTAACCTCTCTAATCTTTATTTGGATTTCTTTAATCTATGATATGGTTTTTGTTATGTATGAGCTCTCATGTCGTACCATACATGGAGGGGTATGTTTGTAACTTCCCATGAAGTTCGGGTTCACCATGTGATGATGATCCGTGTTTGTCTAATATTCTGACATATGTGGTCAAGCTTTTTGTTGAATTTATTTCACTTTTATTAAGGTGTGTTTTGTTTAGGAGTATTCTTTGGAACTCGGACTATAAAGTGAATATATGACTGTTGTGTTTTCACCTCCGTCAAATTTGAAAGACTTGTAGCTTGTTTGGTGCGGGGTCATGACTTGATGTAATGATAATGATTTGGACTATTTTATGTGAATGTCATAGTTCTGCATTTCCACTTACAAGTATGTGTTCGTCATTAGATTTTATTGCCACTCATTACCACCTCTAAGTAATGAATGTTGACGGAAAAAAGAAAAATACATCACTGATAGTGGATTTGCATTATCATGGACATTCAGCACATAGTGTACTTCATATAATTTTACCTACAAGTTGAGCACTATCTCTTCAAGTTATAACCTTGTAGAAATTAGCCTTGAGTAGTACTGTTCTTGTTTGAAAATGAGGGTTTTGAGCTTCCAAGTTCAGTTTGTGACACTACATATCAACTTTGGAACTTCTGTTGAAGATTAGGACCAGATCATTTGACTTGCTACTGTGACGATTTGATGCTTGGATTTAGACACTTGGTAGGGCGGAATCACTAACTTTTGCCCATGTCATTGTTCTAGCTGCTTTTTAAGTTTGTATATTGCTGCCTTTCTTAGGAAATATACAGCATTTCTTTTGTGTGCATATTGAATGTTTAAGTGCTCCTATGCCGGGATTGACTTTACGAGCTATTTTGCTTGATTAAGTTTGGGATTTGTTATAAGCATTGGTTATTTGGTTGTTTCCTAAATTTTAGTTTCCTTTTGAAACCAGTAGGACCCAAAGGAGTGGCCGATCATTGCGCCTTTGCCATCTTATGGAAGAGGGAGAGAGAGATTAGGTGGCAGACATATTAGTCTCGTACATGGAAACTCCATCAGCAATGTTGTCATTACAGGTATGAGCACCTCCCTGATGTATTCTAAATTATCTTAAGTCAAAAAAACTGATTAGTTTTACGTCATTATGTATAGTTGTTCATTATTTGTTACTGTTAATTTCATATTCTCTTTCCATGAGATTAGAATTGATTTTCTTGAAGGATTGAAGAAGGGTAAGATATTCTATTCACCTTTGCTTGTGTCGTGGTTCGTGCAAATTGAAAGAAATTATCTCATCTTCTTGAGGGCTGTGAAGAGAAATAACATATGGTTTATGGAAAAAAGCGAGAATCATTTCTTTCTTTTTTGATTTCTTCCCTGCTTGTATATGTGTACATCTTTCCGAGATAGTATCAATTATACTTATATTAAAGACCTAAATACTGGTGCCTAGTTGTCTACTAACTGCTGCCATTTACTTCCCGGTGTCACTTAGAAATGATGTCATTAGCAGAACTCTGATATATACATCTTCATGTGCTAGCTCTCAATTTTGAGGTACTAGTGTTTGCTTGCAGTGTCAAACTTAATTGAATAATATCCTCTTGTTTCTGCCGGAGTCGTGTATTTTTATAGGAAATTAATGCCTTTTCTAATCACTCTCTAATTGTTTAACCTGGTTTTGACCGACTTTTTGAAGTCATTTGAATGCTTATGTAAGATAAAGGACAAAGGATTTCCCCTATCTCAGATGAGCAAGTTAGCATTATCCAATTCCCTTGGAGTTGTATTATGTTTGTTTGAATAAGTTTTTCATGAATTCTGACTTGAAGCTCCGATTTTTTGTGTTGCTATTGGCATCTTTTGGTGCTGTTACCTTTTTCTACAGGACGAAATGGGACAATTGATGGACGAGGGAAAATGTGGTGGGATCTATGGTGGAACAGAACACTGGAACATACCAGAGGCCATCTTGTAGAGCTTGTTAATTCACACAATATCCTGATTTACAATCTCACTTTTCGAAACTCTCCATTTTGGACCATTCATCCTGTGTACTGCAGGTCAGTACAGGCTTACAGCTCCTCCATTCACATTTTATTCTTGGCTGAAACCTTGTACGATATATAGTCAAGATTCAAGAATGCAATGTACTGTTTAGGTTTTTCTTTGAATAGAAGTTGCCCTTAATCAATTAAAATTACCAAGCCTATAATTCTAAGCCAAATAAAACTGTGCAAATATTTTACCTACGAATTATACATGGAAACTACAAGTTCAGGATTATTTTCTTAACCAAAATCATCTGCGTTTTGTTCTTGTGCTTCAGGAATGTCGTGATCAGGAAGATGACAATATTGGCTCCTCTAAATGCCCCAAATACAGATGGTATAGACCCAGGTACTACTGGCTACTTAGGCATATTTCTACGTGTTTTTTTCTGTCTGCTGTCCTTTTTATGTTCCATAAATGGATCAGCATCCGTGAATGATTTAAGAGCGATAAATTGAACTGCAGATTCAAGCACGGAAGTATGCATTGAAGACTGTTACATTGAGAGCGGGGATGATCTTGTGGCCGTGAAGAGTGGGTGGGACCAGTATGGTATTGCCATGGCACGTCCCAGTTCAAACATAATTGTGAGAAGAATTTCTGGCACAACTCCGACATGCTCTGGTGTTGGCATAGGTAGTGAGATGTCTGGTGGGATATCCAACATAACAATAGACGATATTCATGTCTGGAATTCAGCAGCTGGGGTCCGGATTAAAACTGATGCTGGACGAGGAGGTTACATAGCAAATATCTCGATATCTAACCTGAGATTGGAGAGAGTAAAAATACCCATTAAGTTTAGTAGGGGTGCAAATGATCACCCTGATGAGAAGTGGGATCCAAAGGCCGTGCCCAAAGTTGGTAGGGTGTTTATAAGTAATGTAGTTAGCTTGAACTCGAAGAGAGCACCTGAAATACTCGGTATCGAGGGTTCACCCTATGAAGGTATATGCATGAGAAACGTGAATATTTCTGGCCTACCTGCATCAACTACATGGCATTGTGAACATGTATCGGGTTTTGCAACCAATGTATATCCACCTGCATGCCCTGAGTTATATGTTGATAGTTTTTCATCATCGTGCGGGCTCTCATAAATGTCATCATACTTCACAAATGTGTGTGACTTGAACCATTTTCCTGCTGTTGATCTGAAAAGGATCAATGTGCCGAGAATCTAAGATGGTCGAAATTGAGCTTGAAGACATCGTTTGATATTATCGTAAGGGTTTATTTTGGGCTGATTCGACATCACTCAGCAACTTCCAAGCCAATTGAGCGGGCTTTCCTAACACTAGAAACCCTATCATTCTGATGGCCGATTGGTACCATTTTTCTGCCTGGTGCATTATGTATGATTACTAATGTATGATTCTTTCAACCATTCTTTGCATGTTTCTTTCGATAATTGTGGAACATTTTGCCATCCCTTGAAGAGGGTTTGATTAATATACATGTACATTTGGAGAGTAACATTCGTGGACAAGTTTATTGTTTATCATTCACTAGTTTCCACCTACTGATCCTAACTTGACCTCAATTGGAAAGCTTTGTTTGAATAAATAAGCGCCCATTTGCAATCACTATTAATTTCTAGTTTTTGGCTCAAAAATCTTGAAAGTAACATGCCTCAAGAGTGTATAATGAACTTTAAAATTAGTTATATGCATGTCAATTTTTGTTCTTTTTGAGCTTTGATAACGAAGTTTTGAGTATAATTTTTGTAACTATGATTTATAATTTTCAAGAGGAGTTTGAAAACGAAAATAAAATGATAACGAACAGGCCCGTATGATATGTAGACTTGTTAAGTGGGTTAGATTTTAGTGAAGTTTCATGATCTCCATATATATGATATGTAGCTTGGTTAGAACAATGGCAAAATTTGAAACAAGGAATAGTTACATTTCACAAGAACTCAGTCCATGGACTAACACACTAATAAATACTTTAACACCTCTCCTTTGCAAGTACATGATACATGAGATTGGGACTAGTAGATCCTTCATCAATAAGGGTGAAATGAATTAGAAGATTTTGTACTTTTCACCATTTCCAGAAAACGTTCGAACCGCACTTGTATTTGTCTTTCCCTTCGCATTCCAGAGCTAGATCATCAGAGATGAAGGGTACTTTCTGTGATAAAATCAACAAAAAGGAGTTATAAAAGGTTTCATACTGCATGAAATACTGTCTGACTGAACTGTATATAGTGTGTTTGAGAAGAAAAAGGATGGAAAACCTGTAGCTTGGCAAGATCTTGGCAGCCTGTGAAATTCTGTGGGAATTTACAGGTTCCAAATTGCACTGTGAAGGCTCTTGCAAAGTTGGCCCCTGATGTTGCCAACCTCTTCTTGTCATTCAGTTCCTGGTTGATAAAACAACAAACTGTGTGTTACAAAATCCGGTATGAATCTTACCAACTAAATTAGCTGACATCCATATAAAATGCGCGAAACAAAGTCAAGAAAAGGGAACCAACCTTGTTAGCTTTGCTCTTCTCAAGGTACTCTTCAATGACTCCAGCATTAGCAGAGGTGGAGAAGGAAGTAGCAACAAGGGCAGCAGCCAAGCCAAAAAGGGCAGCTCTTCTTCCATCAGTAGATTTCTCTTCCTTTGAGTTCAAGGATTGTGCCTTGATCATAGGCAGTTTCTCACTACCACCCAAAGATGATGGTGCTACACAAGGCACTGAAGATGCCTTTGAGCTAAGCTCTACACCGCCTGCGCCGGAAATGGCATAGCTGCATGCAAGAACACTAGAATTCATTGAGGCCATTCTTTCTAGGAATTAAACCTTACAAAGTGGTTGCAAAACTTGTTTTTTGTTTTTGTTTTGGTTATTATGTTATGATGAGTAGAAAGGTTTGGTTTTTGTTAGTTAGGAGAGAGAGAAAAAAGGATTATGAAGTGTGATGTGGATGAAGAGTAATTAAGAGTTTGTGGTGAGAGTGTGGATAAGGTGAGATTGCCTCATTCTCATTGGCAAATCGCACTTACAAACTATTGCTTGTTGTAGCCAAGTATCTTGGGTTTATGGGACCCCCTAAATTTAAAGCATAAGAATCAAAGTATGTGCTTCTTATTTCTCCTTTTGGGGTTGAAATTTTGATCATGTGTTGACAAGCCTTGAAAACGAGGGGGACATGTTCTTAGATGTAAATAAGCTCATTTTATACTCAAGGGGTTTATCCAAAACAATATGTGAAAATCCATACCATATCTATAAGATTGATTTCAAGTAAATCAATTAATGGTAGTATAATAAATTTAGAATTTCCCCGTCAAAAAAAAAAAAAAATTTAGAATTTGATGTGCTTTTTTTTTTATCAGGAAAGATAAACCAACTCAAAGGCTGGGTAAGGCTAAACAGCCCAGAAGTAAATGCCCAAAATATTGTTGGGATGAGGATTCAAACCCTGGGCAATGACCTGAAATTTGAGGTGATATTCTACTGAGCTACTACCTCTCCCTCTAGAATTTGATATACTTGTATTAGATCATGTTTATTCGAAAAAGTAAAAACTAGAAAAAGCTTCCAGAATTTTTGTGGTTTGCCAAATTAGCATCAAATATATCACATCCAAAATTCTCAAAATGTCTTTTTTTTTGTTTCTTCAAGATCTACCAAAGAGAACAATCCGTGAATCGCCGTGGACTAATACTAATTAGTTTCAGACAGAGTAATTTCGAGTTCAGCACAAGTCGATTTTCAACTTGTGTTAGGAGACAAATCATTTTTAAAATCTGTAAAAAAAAAAAAATCGAGTCGAAAATATATGCTCAAGACTCTAAATTTTATTAGCAGGATCTCACCGGATAATATTTGTCAGATCTGATTAGCATTCGCATTCTCACAACTCAGAAGTCATATGTATGGTTATAATCCATGAAATTTGAACACCTCATATTACTAATACTCAGCTAGTACAATACACAAATTACAAAGAAGTCAATACAGAATATTAACATCGTCTTGGGTCACAAAGAATGGAAGGGACTTTCGAATATCAAGCACCGAAAACAGCATCTGCTACTCTGCATTTCTGCTGTGACGAAAGAAATTTTGAGAGATATATGATATCTACATCCAACCTGCTAAACCTAACTGATCAGCAACATTGTACATTACAAGTTGATTCCAAACTGGCCCAAAAAGGCGTTCTCCTCCAATTGAAAATGTTAACGCCCATGAAGACAGTAGGATTGTGGCAATTGAGAATCCTACAGCAGATCCAACAACATCTGGAGGAAGATACAATTGAATGATTAAGCGAATGACCCTAAAATGATGCAACACTTAGTAGAAAACAGCAGAGAAGGCTGCTCTGAATCATTGATTCTTGAAGACTCATCTAAACGACCTAACTGTTAAGCAAAAAACAAGCAATGAAAAAACATGAATGACCCTGCCTGCATTTTGTTTAGCCGATTCTCTAACTATATATTGTCCTTATGGATATAATTGTCATTTACTCAGTCTGTAACGTGTTACATGCCAAACTGTTAGGCATTAATTCTTGTTCATTCTTAAATAGAGAAAAGTTTACTTATTCTACATAAGCAGGTCCATAGTGTTGTTTTTCTTCCACCAGCACAAGGGTGGGGGAGCTTATTCTGTCATTTTTAGCAGTTGCATGAAGGAGATGAGCATTCAACCATAATTTAAGAAGAAACAATTTTCCAGTAGAAAGGCCCACTCTCTTCCTTTCTGTCTCTCCCCTATTTTGCTAAACATATCCTTCAACCGAAGCTTGGGATACATCAATGACCAGAAGATACCTGCTCAAGCCTCAATTCAACTCCCTCTTTCATGCTACGTTACCTACACCAGAAATATCCTCTAACAAACCACTCTGTTACCATCCTCTATCACCAAGTATCAGCCGTAAGCCATGAAGCCCATCCTTTACAACGGCAACAATGTCCTAAGTTTTATTGCCTATCAGATCTCAATCACCACAAAACTTACAAGGCTTCCCATCACTATGGCATCTTCAAAATGCTTGACCAATTAATAAAACCACGAAAAAGTAAACCTGCCAGGTCAAATTTGAAAACCACAGTGTACTAGTCCTTAATGAAGTAAAACAAGGCTCAAGCATGTTGATTGAAAATATCCAATTAACGTCATTGATGGTGTTCGTAACGCCAGCTTGAAACAGAACATTGCTATCTCAACAAGTCAAACTTTCCTCCACAGAAATTAAGACTCTCTCACACTGGCATCTGCACAAAATAACTCCACCAAAAGCAACCTGATAACAGGAGTATCTTTCTGCTTATCTGAGCTTCCAGATCCCTCAAATTTTCTTACTGATTTGTGTAAATCTACAAAGCTATACAGCCCAAAGTCCCAAACAGCACAAGAACTCAGCTATAATCAAAAGTTTTAGTTGCACACTTGCCAAATTTCTCAAGCGGCCTAGGCTGGTTAGCACTTATATATACATTGCTGACGGCAACTGCGTACTCTCTACCCTTCTAGGACTACAAGGAATATCAAGCAACTCAAGGTAAACTCTTTGTGTCTTCTTGTCGAGCCAAAAAATCCAAATCTTACTGTCTAGGATTACCATAAATGCATATCATATGCCCCCATATAACAACATATTTTACACTCTCTCGCACCCTGAAGCAAGACCAGGGTATCTCTTCTCAGTCAATCTCCAAATGTAACCTCCAACTACATTTAGAGTTTGTGTCTCTAAGAGATCCAAATCAAAAGAAATACTGAAGACAATTATTTATGGTACTCTCACAAATCTGAGACACCTTCAATGATGATGATGACAGACCATTAATCCCCAAATCACAGCACCTTTAATCTTCCTCATTCATGCACGCATGGATATTCAGCTACAGTATCACAAACCACAACCACAAAGATTCCATCATAGCAACACTCATTGACATCAGATCGGACCTCCACACATGACATAACCCAAGAATATCACAGGTTTGAGATCTTCCAGAATCTGGACTAACAAAAGTTGTGAGAATGACAACCCTATGAGATACATTTTTCTTATATCATTTATTAGCTTTGCACCTACCTATCTGAATACTCACTCTCCGAAGGTCATCAACCCAATTTAAGATATATCCTCTATATTCGTAAAACCAAGTTATCTCAATGACTTAAAAGATATCCTTTATATCACATCTCACTGATTTAAACCCAAGATCAAATGCAACAAGGACATCAAAGTGCTGAAATCAATAAGGATCACCACACATATAGTTCAACAATAACCCAACTGATCAAAGCGGTTATACAAGGTAAAAGAAACATTTGACAAGATCATCAGACTTAAACCATATTACCACAAGGGGTTTAAAAAGGCTAATCAATAATTCAAGAAACCCATTAAAAACCAAGATGGATATCTCGCTACATTGTGCCAATGAGAAATATTTTGGTACGGGTGAAGGCAAGAAGTTTAAAAATAATCAATGCACATGCACATCCTCCAAACCTATAACATTCCTTGTAAGTATTAGTTTACTATATTCAATACTAACCACCATTATAACCCTTTCAAGGAACTACTTGGACGAGACTTACTCATGAACAATCCGAGATAGGATAGATAATCTAACAAACCGAATTCCAACTTCCTCCTACAAAAATATAAAGAAACAACATCTTGCTCATAGAAGTTGAATTCAAATTAGAATGCCTTTACTTAATCCACAATTTCAATGACTGATTCAAGCCACCATTAAAAAAAAACACATGAAACTGGAAAAAATGAAGATGAGAAAGAGGGTAAGGGGACATTTCTCATTTCAATACACAAACCCAGTTCATATCATCCTTGGAACTGAAATGGGTCCCTAAAATTCTCAGTGAAAATTTCATCAATCATAAGCAAATCAATTCATAATCCTCAAACCTAAAATGGGCAGCTAAAGTTTTCAATCATAAACTCTCACATATCTCTATTATATATAGCACACCAATTTCCCATTTCAAAACAAAAAAAAAAAAAGGAGGAGAGAGAAAAAGAGATGTTACATACAGCGACGAAAAGAAGGAAAAGAGGAAGAGTGACGAAGAACAGGCCAAAAGTAGAAGCAATTAAGAGCCCAAAGCCAAGGAAGAAGTAAAAATCCAAACTTGTAAAATCGACGAGCATAAATCACTGATTCTTCCTCTGAAAGCCCAAGTGCTCCGTCAATTGTCGGCCATCGAGGTGAATTGCTGGAAATGTTGGGATTTTGGAGAGGGAGAAAGGTTGATTCTCCTGTGGATGAAGAAGAAACCCCTTCTCTTGATCTCTCCATTTCTCTTTACTTTCTCTTTTCTCCTACCAAACTTTCTTGTATGTGTGTGACTTGTGAGTTGTGACTTTGGTAGTCATGTCATTATGTGTCCTATCATCCGGAATGTTTTGGCCTAGTGATTAAGATTGAGGTGTAATAAACGATAGGTCATAAGTTTGAATCCCCCTCTTTTTAAACAACTACTCACTTTTTGTATTCGTCCGTTCTAAGTTTTAACAACAAACTACTCTGAACTCTCTATCGAAAAAACAAACTATTAAGGTTTGGGTTCAAGCCTTAGGTATGAAAGAAATCCCAGCAGGGAGGAATGATGCCCTTTGAGGTACCCATGCAAACTCCAATAGGAGATTAGTCTACTCGTAGAAGGTGGTGGAAAACTCCTCGTTATATATTATTGTTGTTAGGGTTTAAATATCAGTCCAAGTATACACCAGGTCTAGATAAGGATATGTAACGGATAGGTCCAAGGCCCTCTACAGCTATTCTCGACTATCAATAGTTCATTTGATATCAAATGAAAGGTAACTTAACTAACTAAACAAATACATATATTTGGCAGTTCCTTCTACTCTCTTGCTTTTCCATTGCTCAACCAACTGATTTAAGCATCGGAGATGGTTGGTTCATAAACCCTCCGAATGAGTCTTCTTGTTTTATTATACACATCCATCAAACTTACAGGTGACGGCTTGATCCAACATTAATCAAACTTACACCCATTTAGCAAAGTCCGACTTGCTACCCACGTCTAAACTATTACTTTTTAGCAGAAACAATTATTATTTCACAATATTTACTCATGTCTCTTTTGGTGCTAATTTACTTGTGTGAGTAAACTCTTGGGTGTATTAAGTCAACAATTGGGGATAGATATAATTTTCAATAATCTGCAAGATAGATCCTTTAAGGTTGTATTTTTATAAGTAATTATATTAAAGTGTATCCTATAAATTGTAAACAAAATTTAAAAGTTTATTGAGCAGAAAAAGTATCACCTTTTTATTATGATTTCACATAAATACGATCATGATTCATGAGATACACATTTGATTTATTGCTCATTTCGTTCCTTAGTGTTATTGAGTTATTTCCATCTATGACAACACCAAAAATCAAGAAAATTGTTCTTATCAAAAAAAATATGATGAAAAATGTGAGAGTTTGTTAACATTGAGTCTATTTTTTTTACTTTGAGTTAGAGATAAAAAAAAAATTGTTGGAATTACATATAGAACAAAGTGGATTTATTTGGCACAGTGAGAAAAGGTAAGAGAGACAATAAATTTGTCCAAACTAGAATAAAGTGAAAGTGAAAAGACCGTTGAGGATCAAATTAATAGGAAAAGTGGACAGAACTTTGAGGATAGATGGAATATGGTAAGAAAATTTCTACTTGACTAAATTTTAGTTAGCTAAACAAACAAACAAACAAACAAACAAACAAAAAATCAGATTGTCATAGTCCCCATTTTGTAAAGCTATAAAAATGCGCCTTCAACTTATTAGACAAAAATTTAGCTATCTAAAATTTAATCAAATGGTCACAAACTTTTAATAGTTTTTGGTTCAGTGAATTGATATTCAAATAATTATTTCTAAAATCTTATCATGATTGTAACAATTGTGTTGCAAATATATAGTCAGGATTCTTCTTGGGAATGATAATAGAGCATAAATCTCACCATTGATTGGAAAAGAATGTTGTGGTGAACAAATGTGAACTTGAATCTCACCATTGATTGGAATAGAATGTTATGGTGAAGAAATGTGTCCATGATAGATACTGTGGTTAAATATCTTTTGTATAATGAAGAAGAATGCTTTAGCTTTACACAAAAAAAATCTAATCCCATTATAAAATAGAGTAGTTATTTTAAAATTTCGAGTTATTTCTTACATAATGTGTCTTCCTAATAACATCATTTGAGAGAATTGAAAAAATTGGCGAAAGTTAAAAAAAGTAATACAATAAAGAAGATTTTATAGTTCTAGTAAAATCTCGAGTTTTAGTTTGTCTAATTCTCTTCGCCTACGCTATAGTTCGTGTCATATAAGCTAAGCTTTCCCTTTTTTCACACTTTAGGGGAGGAGAGTGGAGTAAAATGATATGAGTTTGAACTGAGAACATGTCAACTTTTTACTTCCTTGATTGGCTGAAATAGCTCAACTTGTGATTACATTCACACTGGTCTTCGACCATTCAATTCTTTTACAAACTTCCTTTGTGGCAAAAATACCAAAGGATTAATCACAAGTTCACAACAACACTCAGAAAGAAACAAACTAGAGATACTTGATCAAAGATGTGAAAAGATAGGGCCAGGACACAAGTAGTGTCTTAAACTATACTATACTAAGAGAACATTGTATTCGAGCAGCAATCGATGAAGCAACCATGCATCTTCCTTCATTATACAAACTTAGCTAACCTGTACAAACGAATATATGATCGATCTTCATTAGTTCCTCTCGAAAGGATGCTCAACTCATTAGCCCGAGATACGATTTTAATCAATTAACTACACGTTGAGTTGGGATTCCAATGAACTATCCCGACTGAGATTTTTCCTTGAGCTTTGCTCGAGCGAAGAACACCCCAGCTAAAAGACCTGGAGAATGCAAAAGGAGCTTATAAATATACAGGTCAAAAAGACACAACTGCAAAATTGATTTCTGATGGAAGTCGTCTTACCAAAAAGGATGCTTGTAGAATTCTGCAAGCTAGTTGGAACATGGAACAAAAGTATGCCAGTAACTGAGAGAGGGATTTTGTTGAGAGAACCCACCAGGCTGGAAATTGCAGAGAACATCAGTAATTGAAAATTCATTAAAATTCTCTTCATGCTTATGGTAATTCATAGAAAAGCTTAAGATTCTTAAATGAGTAGGAAGCACAAGGTTTCATTTAAGAACAGGACTTTTAATCATAGAATAAAATTATCGTTTATGTTCCAATTGTTTCTTCTCGTTCTTTTGCTCTGTTTTCCTATTTTTCGGTTCACAGAAAAAACAGAAAAGCACAACTTCTTCCATCTCCATGCAACATTGACTATCCGTAGTGCAAAGATACAATTCAGGTAACTTTCCCCTGTGTTGCCCTGAGGTCTAGTGAAATGCCATTTTGGTTCCCCATGATTTCACAGATTCCAATTTGGTGATCTGACGTTATAGAAAAAATTTACTATAGTTCCCTGAGGTTTAGTTAAAGTTCACATTGAGTTTCACTAATTCCATTTTAGCGCCTTGGGATTTGAATTATTGTTCACTAATTCCACTTCATCTCTTAGCAACATTCACTGACCCTAGTGTACAATACAATTTAAATGTTTAGTAGATCGGTCTCCAATGAAGATATATGAATAATGCAGCCTACCTGTAAGTAGTAGCTCCTGTTTGATGAAGAAACCACATAGAAGTAAAGCTGATAGCCAGGCCGAGAAACCCACTTAGTGTTATCACCAACCAAAAGCTCGGCAGCTTCAGAAGCGGGCTGTCAGTAAAATCCAACAAATGAGTCATGGAAAGTTACAAAAAAAGATTGAGGATTATACAGTTAAGGTAGCATTAGAGTCCTATATCATCCAAAAAGTAGAAATAATCTATTAACGTCACTTATAATCCCATTTCTGATACTGCCTAATGCACAGCACCACAAGCAAAGGTCCTCGAATCAAAAAAGAGAGAGACAAAATTGACACGATACCTTTTACTACTTAAACTGAGATCACTCTTATTCTATTTATAACTTCAAAATAAAACGATTAAAAGCAAAATAATTATACACTCCCTTTTCTATTCACTTACCTATCTGTTGACATAGGTTAGAAAACTTTGAATGTAAATTTTCTCTACGTTTATATCAAAACATCATCATGGCTTCTTTACATAAGTCGTTAGATTTGTAGTTGAGCCCCTTGGCTGTGTTTCCCTAATAAATGCTTCTCAAATGCTCTAAAAGTTCTCTATAATAGCTACACCACTTCCAGGGAAATCAAATGGGAGTTTTGAGTATGTCGACTAGATAAAAATAATCTATAAGAAATCAAGAGAGCTTAGATTACACTGTAGTGAGTGTTCTAGAAGTTATCTTGCATAAAAACACTGGAATGCAGAGGAGCCATAGCTAGAAAATTGTGCAAAAAAACAAGATAGAAGTATAAAAAACAAGATAGAAGTACAATAAAACAAGATAGTATGTCTTAGGTTTATGGCATGGCTTTATAAGACATACTCCCTCCATTTTCTTTTCATTGTTACACTTCGCTTTGGAGAGAACCAAGGAAATTGTGCAAAAAAACAAGATAGAAGTACAATAAAAGAATGTTTGGTTTTGGGAAATGCAAAAGAAGCATTGAAATAACGTAGGAGAGAGAAAAATAGAGTAGGTGAGAAGGTTTTGGGTGGATTATTAAAATGGGTGGTGGGGTATATGAGGTGGAAAAGTGTGAAATTTTAATGTGATAGGTTACCATATAAGGAAAAAGTATAAGTGCAACGATTAAAAAAAACGGACTAAAGAGGAAAGCGTAACAATTAAAAGAAACTAGAGGTAGTATATCACTACATTAGAGCCTCCCTTCTACCAGAGCGAGAGTTGTGCTTTCTGCATTAACCAAACCATTACAAAATGGTAAATACATATGATCCACAAGAGAATTTCTTGTTCCTCAAAACCTTGGATATTCACTGTAAACCAAGGTTTGTATTAGTTATTTAACAAAGGACAAAAGGTTGGTCGTGCTTTTAGCCCTTTATGTTTGAAATAAATCATAACACCTTAATGCATTCGAGCATCTTTACATTATCAGCTCCTCTCAAACTCTGATAGCTATACCTATATCAGCAGTCATAAAAGAATCAACTGAACTGACATTGCAAAAAGTATATGCCAATCAATCCACCATAATTAAATTTAAAGGGAGGAAGAAAACTGACACAAAATCGTCAATAAATGTATTGTAAAGGCAGTAAAGAGAACTCACGTTTCATACAAATAATCCACCTCGTTGAATATGAAAATAAGCAGAAGACCCAAAGGCAATGAGAGAGTGTTATTTAACAAAACCATTGTAAACTCGTTCAAGTTTCCTGATCGGGTGACTTGCTTTGCTGTGTCCATGACACGTCGTAATGTTAACTGTAACAAAGCGGGAATAAATGCTCAATAATGACCCAACATTTTGACAAAAGCATTAAGCACAACTCCCAAAGGATGCAAGGGGGCAGGAAAAACAAGCTTTAATGAGGTGCAGTGGCCAGCTTTGTTCACCAAATCGCAACTAGAAAAGGGATGCAATGGGATTTATACGCATATAAAAAGTGATCATATACTAAGTTGAGCAATATTCTAGTCCACAGATTAAGTCCTTTCTAGAACTCACAGCTAATTGTCCCTTATAACCATGTTACTCGTACTCAGGTACCCATGTCCGACACAGGAACATTTTCAAGTGTCCGACTCAGCCGTTCTATGGAAGTTTTTAGCTTTTTTGGCCCAAAATGAAGTGTGGAAGTGTCCCACTCATGTCCAAGTGTCAAAGATCCGACAAGAGTACTTGAGTTGAAATAAAGAGTCCGAGTAACATACATGAAGAGCGTGTATGAAACACACAATTTGTTGACTTCCCTTCAACAACTTTTGAGGTTCAAAAGATAAATGTAATAGAGCACACATTGCATTGTCTATTGTTACCCAAAATTTGACAAGAACTTTACGCATAATTTTCAAGAAGTAGAGGAAAGAAAGAATCATTAATGAAATTGGTGGCCAGCATTGTTCACTGGATAGCAACTAGATCATAACTTCCAGTAAGAGACGCATATGAATTGAGATCATATACTAAGCTGAATATGATCCGAGGGGCACTAAAGAAGTCATTTCTAGAACATAGTTTGTTGACTTCCATCAACTTGTGGAGTTGAAAATAATTTGTTTACTTTGTCAGACCACTAATCATGTAAGCATACTTCAGCATATGACAAGATGGACATACTTCAGCAGACCCAAGGAAAAATGGAGAAGGTAGTAATGTAGTTGGGTCAAAAAAAAATCAGGGATCTGATTTCAAAAAAGGAAATCATCTTGAGTCGAGGGTAGCAGAACTCTTGAGGTTTTTTCTTGAGTTCTTGACTATAACCTTAAATTCATCTTAATCTCTTCAAAAGCATTTACCAAGAATTTTGTGACTTAGACTACTGGAACGAAGGTGGCTACTGAAGAGAAGACAATTAAAACAAAGCAGCTGTAACACTAAAACATTCAAAGGCGAGAAAGTTCATGGAAAAAACAAAGACTCAAATTTTATAGGATACACATAAAAGATATCACAGATATAACAAATCAAAATAGAGAAATCAGATGAATCAAAGAGGAAAGACAGGTAAGGAGGGGGGGAAAGATTCAAACAGATACATTCAGTTCTTGCATTTGTAGCAAGTTCTACTCGAAAACAATTGGATGATGACAAAATCATACTTGACATTCTTTGTTTATACCCAACAACGTAGGAACACTTTCTTGATTTTTGTTAACTGATTAGAGGTTGCTTGTCAGGCTCAACTGACTTGCAGGAAAGACCGATAGAAACAAACTACTCAAATTATTATTAATTATGAAGAGAAGGGCCTTAGGCATCTAGAGAGAGATAATTATATAAGCCCAATGAGATGCATGACAGGCAACTTGAGATGAAATTCATGAACACGAACTGTATTGAAAACTCACGGAATATGAAGCAGTAAGAAAGCAGTTGAAAAATTGCCACGTATAGCCAACAGCATGGAAGGTTAGATCTGTGATTCCTCCAGATATGGCTGAAATAATCTGCAGAAAGCCAAGACACAGTTCTCAATTTCCTAACGCATAACATACATAATTAGTAATTACATAGAAGACAAAAGCATTAAAGAAGGAAGAACACAGATAACAGAACATCAATATGCTATAACATTAATAAAAAATGCTTTCAGAATGAAATCAGTGCCAGACAAGCTGAACAAATTTCAGAAGAGAGATATACCATCAAGAAAAGAGCTGCCCAAACTCTGTTATCATGATGTTTCTGAAAAAGATACATCTCGCCAACGGCAGTCATTACATTGGTGACATTCTTGAGGACTGTGACCATTGCAACATTAATGTATTTCAAGCTGCAAAATGACAGTAATTGACTTCAAGATGGGAAAATGCATTACAAAAAGTAAAGGGATTGCACTGTATACTGTCACTGACTAGAGGTGATTGTTATTTACTCACCTGAACATGCTTGTAATAAGCATCCCAACAAAGATGACATTCACAGGTATCCAGACCTTAATTAACTTCCATGTCAAGGGCTCTGTAGATACAACACCCAAAACGGACAATGTGGACACAATGATTACTGAAACAAAGTTCTGCAACAAAAACAAAGAAAAAAAAGGCAGTTAGATTTTGCAAACTTGCTATATTGCTTTTGCTTCTATTATAAATTCAAATATGAGGCCTCCCAAGATTAGAACATATGGTTTATTCATGCATCCAATAGGAATACGAAAATGGTTGAAATTACCTGGTACAGCATTAAAGATATACCAGCATTGAAGTTGTAGCTGGACAAGACAAATTTATTAATGAGTATCATGCTGCAGGACGAAATGCAGTAAGCCGTCCCAGACAATAAGGCCTGGTTAGGTATCTTAAGAGATTTGCTAGTTCGCAATGTTCTATCTTTCTCTTTTCCCAATATACCATTTTCCACATCATCTTCATTTCCAGAAAGCCTCGTAGACAAAATTGGCCTAGATATAAGAAGAAACACAGGATCAACAATTTAGTAGACTCAAGCTAAATGAGCTAGGCAATGTCTTCACAAATATTAATTAGAAAATACCAAATCTTTCAGAAATCTACACAAGACGAGGAATCTTAGATACTATAAACGGGAAGAAACATAGAACAAACAAAAAAATATATTGGAACACAAAAAATTATACCTACAGAGACAAACATGTTATATTTCTTTGTAATCCATTTTCATGGAATATTCCATTGAATGCACGCAATTAAATCAAGGGAAACAGTCTATCTGCTGGCTGCAAAAATAGATTAAGATTGTTTAAATCAGACCCCTTTTCTACCAACCCATCTCAAACCTGACCCAAAGGCAGAAGCCTCATTAGAAACACAAGCAATAGAATGAAAAATGTAAAGTTGTGTGGTGACAGAGACAATTAGCTTGGACCCACAACTTCTTGCTTAATGTATTATCTTCCACCAGGACTAGATAGTGCAATAATTTCATAATTGAGTGTCACAAGAGGAGTTCAAAACTTTCGGTTTACTTGGTTTTGATACATTAAGGACGGAATTTATTACCCAAAGATGTGCTCTCAATCCTCCAAGTGAATGTTCTCCCCCATATGTCTCTCCTTTGTGCACTTCTGATTCTATTCAAAATTAATTGTTTACTCATAAAAGTGACACTTGCATCACAATAAAATAAGAGGTCTCTCACTAATTTCTACTCATGATTCTCCTTTGCCGTGTTACTGTATCCATATATCTGGAAACTGAACAATTTTGGTTTGTTTTTCCCATCACAGCAGAGTGATTTATTATTAGCAGAGTAGAAGACATCTAGGACTTGTGAAGTTGACAATTAAGCAAATTGAAACCTCATATTAAAGCTTCTCATTCACCACAACCGCCACGGCCCCCCATGGCATAATCTTTTACTACCCTTTTATGATGGACAATCAGGTCAAAGAGTAAAATCAAACAACATATTAGTTTCTTCTGTTTTTTTATAAGACAAACAACCTATTATTAGCTCAAACTCAAGTTTCACAAACAAAACCACAAAGATGGCTTTTTCTATCTGAACCTTCAAGTAACTCAAGCAGTTAGCAGTATAGAAACCAATGTTTTAATACAATAAATACAACAGTACAAATGTGACAAAAACCTATGGAAAAATTAGTTGAAACAAAAGATAAGCAACACATAATTTCCCAGCAACAAATCTTTAATTATACAATTGCATCAATCAAGAAACCCTTCTTACATTAACCAAAACCTAACAAGGAAATAAAGGGCAGTTTTCAAATTGAAACATAGAAAACACAATCATCATTAAAAATCTCAAAGAACACTCAACAAGAAAAGGAAAGAAGTATTACCCAGAACCCATTTTAAGCCAAAAAAGCTTAAAAGCTGCTCAAACAGAAGGAAAAGACCAACACCATATCCACAAAAAGTTCAAATCTTGCCAACCAAAACCCAGAATTTTATGATTCTATCAACTAAAAAAACTTAATACACTAGCTTATTTGCCACTTAAAAACGCTATAAGAATGTCAAGAACTAAAGAAACAACCATAAATCCTTCAAAGTGGGGTTTAAAATGAGGGGAAAAAATCAGAGAAAGAACTCTCACCCAAATTTGGAGTTTAAAAAATGAAGAATTGGGTGTAATTTTCAGTTGAAGGATTGGACAAATGGGGAAGAAAGTGATGTGAGAACTCCTGATATTTAAAAACTGGATTTGGTTGTCAAATGTTCATAAAAATAATGCGGGGAAATGGTCAATGATAGGTTGGTCAGCAAGCATTTGTTGTTGGCATTGAATATTATTGGTAAAGGAGCAGCCAAAGAGTGTGAATTCTGAATACTCCGTCTCCCGCCCCCTTTCCTCTCTAGTTGAGGTCTGCCTAGTTTTAGGCCTTGGACAACTTTGGTTTTCTTTTCCTATGTTATCCAAACACGGATTGAGCGTATACTCGGATATGAGTGTCCAAGTATCCGATTCGGTTATTTTTTAGAAACAAAATCAAGTTTTTAGTTTTAAATGAAATATTGAAGTTAAGTGTTGTCTTAGACATGACACCCCGTTTTTAAGGTAAATAAAAGTGTCAGAGTAACACTGTTCTATGTTTCTCATTTTATTTCTTCTTATAATTTGACAAGGGCTGAATATGTTGACCTTGTTTCTTTTCAGCGTATATGACTATTTAGTATCTGTAATTATAAACAAGTAAAAGTTATTAAAGATCGGTGTTTGAAAAATATGTATTGAGATGAGTTTAATAAGATTTCAATTGAGTATATTTTTTTCTATGTATGAATTGTGAATGATAGTTAGTGTAAAGTATGTGAATAGGGAGCAGATTACAAATGGTATAGATTTAAGAAAGTTTGGAGGGAGTAGCAGTTTTGTCAATGGAATTATACAAAAATCATTGGTAAATGATAATATTGTGAAATTCTATATGGTTATCATGTGTTTTAAAAAATTATATATGGTGGAAAGAAACTAGCTTGGTTTCCTAAATTGACCCTTGATTAACACTTATAACAATTAAATATTGCTTTTGGATATTAATATAATGTGGAACATCTAATAAAAATGTCAGATTGCATCGATAGCTTTATTTCAGCGTTAGTTTCTTTGTCCTTAAGTCTCTCTTCTTGTGAAGTGAATTTTTGAAAATTCAGTGTACTTCAAACAAATTTAATTCAATTTTGTTCATTTTAGATAAATTTCTCTCATAGATTTACTTCAATTTAGTTTAGAAAACAAAGCCTCAAGTAAAATTAACTCCAAAATTGCAAAATGCACATGGTGCACACAATTGTTGAGTACTATGCTCACAAGTCAAATTTAGCACGCAAATGAATGTTAAGTCAAATCAAAAGAACATCTTTAATTTTTAATAACTAGACCTAACGAACTTTAAGTCAACTCATCAAAAGAAGGTTTGTAATGCTAGAGAATTAAATCCAATTATGATGTTCTATTTTTCATAATGTTAATCGCAATACAAAATTAAGTTCAACCAATAAACATTTTGAATGAAAACACATTTTGAATTTTGAAGAACGTGCAAATGTGCATTCATAACTCACAAAACGTTCAATTAACAACAATATATGTTCAACCAACAATAAAAGTAAAATACTAAATTTATATTCATGTTTGAATTTTCAAAATAAATTTTTAAAATGTTCATTGATAAGTTGCAAATATTAAATTTACATTAATCTTTTGAATTTTAAGTTTTTAAAGTGAACATTTTGATTGAAGGACTCGAAAATGTTCAATTAACAACAGTATTATTATATGTTCCTCTCACTTCATTATAATATAATGTCCATGTGAATGAACCTTGTATATTTTGATTTTTGCATCTTAGAGTGTTCATAAATAGATACCTACATTTGCAGTCAGCATAAAGAACAACCATGACTCGACCTGAAATCTGAATACTCAATTGTCAAACACCATATTATTCCAGGTCGGTCATTGGGTACACGAGGCCCGAGTTAATCAAAAATCATACCTTTTTTTTTAAAAAAAAATATCAAACATCATACATGATACAACTAGTACAGGGGATTGTTAGATATCGCCCCAAAACTACTTAAAATCACCTCGTTTCCACTTTGAATTTACTATTTTACCCTTCTCTTTTTTCAACTACTGGCCACCACCCACCCCGTAAAAGAAAATGATTTTAATTGGGGCCATGGGTCGAATGTGCTGGCCAGACGTTCGTCCTTTAGCCCCTTTTTTTCAAAATATAGGTGGTTGACGAGATGGCGGTGGAACTTGAGGCGGGGGCTGGAGGTGGTGGTATGGAAAAGAAAAGGAAAAAAAGGGTAAAGTTGGAAATGTTTGACGAAGCCGGAGAGATGTTAAGCAATTTTGAGCCAATGTTTAGCACTTGGATACAACTGTGTCTATGATCTAATTTGTGTGCCAAAATTTAGACAAGTCTCAATTTCCTCCATCCCTCCACCATTTGCACTACAATTCCATCTCTCTCACTCCACCATGGGAGCCACCATCTCCACCACCACAACCCCACTTTCCCATCAAACCCTAACCCTAGTTCGCCACCATCAACTCCGCCATTTCGCAAAATGGACGCCTTACAAACCCCTCCCTAAACCCAAACTCCATCAAAAACTCCGAGCCATCAAAACCCTAAAATCCCACCTCCAAGATTCCTACTTTATCTCTCCTTTCCCCTGCCATGGCTTCTCAGCCAACAAATTCAAAACCTTAAAAACCCCTCTTCCTTCTGACCCATCTGCTGCAAAGCTTGTTTTTGTGAAGAATTCACTGGTTTCAAAGGCCTTTTCTGGGACCCAGTTTGAGGCATTGGGGAGTTGTATGAAGGGGATGAATTCTCTTCTCTTTGTTAAGAAGGAAGATGCTGTGGGCCCTGTTATGGGTGGTGTTAAAGCTGCTGTTAAAGATGGAAAGATGGAGTTTAATGATTTTCCTGGGGCTGTTGTTGGTGGTCAGCTTTATGGACATTTGGATTTGGAGGTTTTCAGGAGTTCACCTTCTAAAATGGAGTCCCATGGGATGCTTCTTGGCTCGCTTTTCGGGCCGTCTTCGACGTTGATGGCACTTGTGGAAGGGTTTGCTGCTGGTGATGCTGCGGCCGATGCGGGTGCTTCTGATGTTCCTGCTGAGGGTGAAAATGTTGCTAAGGATGTCCCTGCTCAGTGACATTGCAATAATTGAGGTATAGCTGGTTCTTAGTCATACTTTGTGCTAGTATTTCATGGTGCTTTTTTAAGAAATTTGATTGATTGTTGACATTAGCTAGTGATGATCTTTAAGATAGCTTATATTATGTAGAATGAGTGGTAATGCAAATTCAACAATGCTGATATTGTATAAACATATGCATAATGTATTCCAGAATCCAGACCATTTGTGAGAATTATTAGAAGTTATTATATTGTTTGTTTGATTATTTATTGATTCAATGTTTGATCATAAAACTAAATGACTGAGGAAAGAAAGCAACAATGGAAGTCATGTTTACTTGGAATTCTTCATGTTACTAGCCTTTATTGATGGGCATGTTGCAATCAGGATTTATATCTTTAGTTCTTTTAGCATTTATTGTTCTTATGGAACCATGATTGTTCCTTAATCGATGAGATGACCATTGGATTTAGCATGTAAGCTACAGTTGTGAATGGTAAGTAGTCCAGGATCCGGAAATTTGCTTGCTTACATTCTGTAGGAGGCCCGACAACTTGATAATATAGGTACAAGTTGAATGATGATGGATTATTATGAACACCTTACACGTAGAATCAATAGATCAGTGTGATGTTATGATTGTTATCTAGTACCTGACCATTCTATTCGTCCGTGTCTGATCATGGGTTATGACTCTTGATTGTAGAGTGTTGTCTCACGCTGTTATAGTTTGCACTTGGTTTAGTTATCACAAGTTTTGGGATTAACAAGTGAAGTATATGTGTGCCATCTGAATTGGGTCCACATTTTGAACATGGGGTCTTGATTTTGTTTTCTGGGACTCCTCTCATATTTCAAAATATCATCTATTGCTTCTAGTAAGTATGATGGCTCCGTTAGATTGGTGGAAACAGTTCGGATTGGAAGAGCCATTTGAAGATCAGCACGACGGTGGGGTTCGGTAGATTGGCCGTATAGTGGCGTCGGAAGTTTGTCAATGTTGGGGAGCAGATCATACAGCCTTGCGCAATTGCGCCTTATGTCGAGAGCAAACTTGTCTTTGGACCATATTACATGACCGTGTAGTCATATTCTCTGGAAATGTGTTTGTTGACTTTGATTAGGAAACTATTTATGCCCTAATATTAATACGATGTTTAGTTGTTTGAGAACATAACTCTTATATTAGTGAGTTGTGAGAACCATAAGAGAGAAACTCCGAAGGTTTATGAGGAATGAACACGATAGGCTTATACTACCTCCGTTTCAAATTAATTGTTACACTTTGACATTTTACACTATTCACAAATTGCACTTTGACCCTCGTTTGTGATTTATACGTGAATAAAAACATAGTCATGTGGGATCTTGTTAGATTCGTATTAGTATGTATTTTATTAATATGTACTTTTTATAATTTTTACAAATACAAAACTAAAGATACATGTCCTCAAAGTTTTGCATTGGCATGCGTGAAAAGTGTAAGTGTAACAATTAATTTGAAACAGAGGTAGTATATGATACTCTACAGAATATTTAGATATCTTGATTTTAAAGTTTTAGTGCAGATTTGGTTGACTTTCTCCCGGTTCTCTAGCTTCCCAACCTTCTTGTGTTCTTGTTATTTCCTATCTATCTCCCTCTTAGCAATTACTACTGCACCTCCTGGCCAACTTATTGGAATGCCAAAATTCAAAGTGTTTCATGGATCAGCTAGTCTCCTTGATCCGCCACTCTCTTATGAGTTATAAGCGACAACTAGTTCATGTTTATTATGGGGATTTTGGGCTTATAGTTGTGCTCTAGACTTTATTTTGAATCCTTATGTAATTGATTTTTCACATTTTAAGAAACCCTCCCTTTTATGTAACTTTTTAAGTATGACTAGGGCACAGGGCACTTTTGTCATTTTGACTTCAATATAATCAACTTCAACCATCAAAAAGGGATGATTGTTGTCTTTTCAACTTTTGTTATATTATAAATCAGATATAAATTTAGTGTATTCCATTTGAGATGATATTGTGAGAGTCTTGATTAGCTTTCTGCTACCATCTGACAGTAGCCAATGAGTTGAGCCAATATGCCTCCTGGGTGATAGTCAAATACTCAAATATGATTACTCAGTGCAATTGGAATGTTTTCTATTGGAGTTTAATGTATGGAATAGTTAGAGATATTTTTATAGCCCTGTATACCTTGTTATGTTGCTTTTCAAATGTATACATATGGGCCATTCATTGAGAATGAGGAAGTGAAAGGGTGGTAAGCCCTTCAATCTTTCACCCAAGTTCGATTCTCATCAAGGGGGTTTGGGGGGTTTGGGGTAGGTTGTACTTAGGTACCTTGTGAGAGGACGTTAATATAATTTATCTTAGCAGATTAAAAAGAAAAAAGGTTCTTTCGGTAGATTGTTACCCTTGGTGGACAGAAATCGTGATTTTTTTTGAGTAACTTGGAATTTGAGAAGTGTAAAGAGAAGGCCTAGAGCAGTTTATATACTGGTTCTTAAAGAGTTTAATTATGTTGGCATTTTTGTTTGAGCAAGTCTTGGAAGAGACCGTCTTACGTCACTCTTACCTATAATGTATAATGTTAGTGTGAATGATAGAATTGACTAATGTGCTGTCCAAAATCTCTTTTTTTTTTTTGGAAAACTTAATAGTTATTGCTAGGCATTACTGAGATTCATTAGCGGGTACAATAACTCTACTATTTGTATAACAAATTGTTGGGAGATTTTGTGAGATTTCTGGTGCATTTGTTGAATTGTTCCTTTTTCCCTTTTACGTTTCCTCCTTGCTGCTCTCCTTGTTCTGTTCTTTCCTGTGAACTTTTGGCTTCATTCAATTGTCAACTTATTATTCAATAAACCTAGAATCTAGTCTATTGAAGGAATATTTATTTCGGATGCACTCGATTAAGTTGGGTAGATCCAATTAAAGTCTACAAATCAACCATAGCATCTTGCCTTTTTGCTTCTTGTTTTGATCAAATGCCTATTGCTTTGTTCACCGATGCAATTCTCAAAGTTTATGTCTACATTTTCTAGTTCCAACCGTTAATCGCACACTGTATGATGTGTATACTTTTGTGCCAATTTTTACTTTTGTGCCAATTTTTTCGGGCTTTGCCCAATCTTACCTTGGATATGTGTGTGCATGCAGGACTTGGTGATATAATTTTCTTGCATATTTCTTAAGAAACAGAGAACTTTTTGCAGGAGCAGATGGTAAAAGAGTTGTAGCAAAATTCTGGTGAGCAGGATCTACTTTCAGTGGCAATGCAAAGTGTTGGATCCCTGTGTACTGTTATTATAGATGGTTTCTACGAGAAAAGAATTTGCAAATTTATGATTCTTTTTAGGATTTACATTTCCTTTCTCAGATAAATGCGGGGTTGATATACAAATTAGTTGCCTCAATCCTGGAGTTCCTTTGTAACTTCTCTCTCAAAAGCATACCAGATCAAAATGGCGGTCTTTAGCCATTCATTTCCTTTCTTACAGTTAGTTTTCAGGGAGCATCTTTCTTTCCCATTTTGTCATACAGGTTGCTGTGTGGTGCTAGAGTGTTCCTTAATATGGATTTTTTTAGGAGGAAGGGAAGCTTTTTTTTGGAATAACAATAATCCTTATGTTCTCAAAAGATTGTAGTGCATGTTTGTAAAAACTAGCAGCAAAGCAGAATAGATCTTCAGCAAATGGTGGCATTTTATACTAGCAAAGCTACAATCACCAAATGTATATTAAGCCATGCACACGGTCATATTTGCATGCATGTACTATAAACAAGTTGCCCGTCGGTTTTGGTTGCATGGTCGCGTTAGAAATTGTAAGCTTTTCTCTAGTAGAGTGGCAAAATAAAAGGTTCAAGAGCAAGAAGTTAAAAGTGGTTCTTCCCCCTAACAGGTTTACAAGAGAAAATAATCAAGTTTTAGCTTGAAACAAAAATTAAACTGGTAATAGATCCTCAGGAATTAATTTTCTCAATGTACAATGCTTGCTGTCTATTGATAAAATCCAAAATCGCCGAAGGATCGCCATTCTTCACCACTCTCCCATCCTCCATATAGATTGCACCATCTGCATATTCAAGTTCTTCCAAGCGATGGGTCACCCACAAAGCAGTTACTTCTCCAGAGCTCGTCAGGGAATTCTTCACTGCTTTGATAACTCCGACCTATCGATTCGAATGAGGATCATCTTCAGTTCATGAAACTAGGTTTTTTTTTATGCAGAAAGTATTTGTAAAACAATACCTGATCACTTTCATCTAGAAATGTTGTGAGCTCATCTAGCAACAGTACTTGGCATGTTTCAGCTAATGCACCTGCAATAGCTACCCTCTGCTTCTGACCACCACTGAGAGTTTGCACTTGCCTCTAGTAAATCATTGAACAACTCATTACTGCTCAATTTTAGGCACCCTTGAAAGCTCAAAGATTATTATGCCAGAAACATACTTCTGAATACTCAGACATGCCCACAGCATCTAACGCTTTTGCAACCTTGGATTTAACTTCTTCGTAGGTCAGATCAAATTTACCAAGGCCAAACGCAACATCAGCTTCGACAGTCGGCATCACTACCTGTCAAAGATAACACCATTGCACAATATAAACATGAAAACTGCACTAGCTTGCTATGGTGTTTTTTATTTCGTTGTATTAAACTTTTGCGGCTCACTGGTTCATAACCAAAAAAGTTGGGCGTACAAATTCCATCAAAGGCTCAGGGGTTCAGCCTTTACGGATTTACACTGCACTACAATACATCAACATCTTCCCAAGCAATCTTTCAAGTATATCTATAGAATTTCAAGGGGATTCTCAGGCCACCCCTTTGGCCACAACCGAATACATTCATCTTAGTTCTCTACAGCTAAATGATACATATGCGAAATAAGATATCCTAGGAATTGTTTTTCCCATGTAGTAGCTTTTTTAGCAAGTGTCCAAAGTTGTTTGGTTGATCATAAGAAGGAAATGGGAACGTTTCACTTACCTAAGACGCTCTATATAAAAAAATTCCTCCTTTTTTTGTGGGAATTAAAACTTCCTAGACGTTTTTGCAAATTTTTCCTTGGTTTTTTTTATACTGACCAAACAACTATTCACTCATTCACTAGCTTTTAAAGAATTCATGTTACTTTTCTCCCTAATGTGTAAGATATATAGTAATCATATAAAACCTAACTTTGGTAGGACTAGGAAAACATATCATAAACTAATAATAATACTATTAAATATTATCTCTAAATAAACACTTCTAGATAGATATGTCTAGATAAACCCTTCTAGATAGTCCGAGTAACACAGGCACACAACTACGACTTGTACACCGTAACATTAATACTATTAACTAACACAGCAACAAAAAAAAGCAAGCATGAGCATAATAAAAATAATTCCTACAGAAGAGCCTATAACTGACCTGATGATCTGGGTTTTGGAAAACAAAACTTTTGGGCTTCTTAACATAAACACTCCCATCAGTTGGTTTCAACAGGCCAGCCAATATCTGCACCAACATATATGAACCCAGAAAACCATAAACAAACCAAGAAAAACCCAGCTACATGAACAAAAATCAACCCAAAGTAACATAAAATTAACCTTGAGAAGGGTAGATTTTCCACACCCATTAGGTCCAAGAAGCATCCATAATTGACCTGAAGGTATCTGAATTGAACAATTCTTAAGTATTGGCAAACTTCCACCTTGTTTGGTTTTAATGGAAAATTTCAAGTTTTGTCCCCAAATTGCGTAGTTTTCTCTTTCAGTACTCAAGTTTCTGTAATTAGGAGAATGTAAAACAAACAACCCATCAAAAATCAGAAGCAGAAGAGAACAAGGAGAACTACTAGTACTAGGTATTGAATATTGATTAGTGCGTACAAAGTGTTCGACGAAATGTCTAGCTGAAAGATTAGCGAGAAAGATGAGAACCTAGTTGTAGACACTGTAGGAGGAAGTGCGGCAGGTGGTGGTGGTGTGGCGCGCAGGAGAATGGGCAAATTCATTTTACACCTTGCCCACTCTACTAATTACTAGCTGTAGGAATAAATAACAAGTTCAAGAATTGTAAGTTTTGTCTTCTTTGAAAAGAATATGAAATCAGTGTTCCATTTGCTAAATACTATATCCGTCTCATAATATAGTGCTTGTTTTCGACCAATGATGTTTTGGTCGAGTGGTTAAGATTGATGTGTTGTAAACGATAAGTCATAGGTTTGAATTCCATTCCATTTCTTTGTACTGCCTTCGAGGCTCATATGAATAAAAAAAAAGATAGAGTGCTTGTTTTCTTTTTGTACAGTGTCCAAGATATACTTTGACCTTTGATATCTTTAATTTTGTATTAATAAAAAAATACGCTAAAAGTTGATAGTATGAAAGTATACATTGAGACGAAACTAATGGATCCAACATGAATATGATTTTTATATATTGATGAGAATATTTGGTCATAGATTTTAAAGTTTAATTTGAAAGAAAGAGAAATAAGCATTATATTATGAAACGAATGAAATACTTTGGTAGTACTTTTTAGAAGTTTTATAGATAATATACTTTTACATGCTAATATTAGGGTAAGGCTACATGGTGCCTTGTTCACCAGAATCACCACTGAACAACGCGTGGAAAGACCAAAAGATCCTTAGTTTAGTAAATTGAGATGACTTGAGCCATCTAATCACATGTGTAAACTATATTTTGTACCTCCAAAGTCTATTTCGCGAAAATGAGTTCTTTTTCATATGAAGAAAAATGTAAAAAGTTGACATGATAGGTTACCATATAACGAAAAAGTGAAAGTGTAATAATTGAATGGAATCGGCTAAAAGAAAGCGTAACAATTTAAAAAAACAGAGGTAGTATATACTTTTCACATACCAATTTTATACATATACATGATTTTACAAAAATAAGACACAAAAATTATTTTTATCAATCTATCAAATTATATTTAAACAAAGACTGGGACAAAAATAAAAGAAGTTCCAATCCAAATATAGCGTATTTTTTTTTGCATAAATGAGTAACTAAAGACAATGACGTAGACATAATCCGATCTCAAGTCTTGAATACCACTCCACACAAGACTTTATCAATCAAATTAGATGACATCCACCTCCAATATATACTACTATAGTGTATGCATAACAGCATAAGCATAAGACTTCTACTCTTATGTTCCAAATCACCGTAATTCATTGAGAAGTTTCTCAAAAAGAAGTGTAAAAATGGACAATATTTAGTCATTTGCCATCATACATAAAGCGCCAATTCAACCAATTTTTGTCTTTAAAATCTGGCCCTTAAAACTCAAACGATTGAAGATAACTAATTTCTCTTTTTCCCATTTCTTATCTAGAATGTACAACCAAAAAAGAGTGGCCTTTTATAGCCTTCAAAACTCTGTTCCTCTCCTCTTATGGCTTTCTCTACAACTCTTCCAAACCCCCAAGCTTTCTCTTGCTTCTCTTCTTTCCCTAAAACCACTAAAAGTATCTCGTTTCGACGTCGAATATGTGTCAAAGCTGAAGCTGATAGTACACAGAAACTCACAGAAACTAAAACTCAAGACAGTTCCAATGACAAACCTCCCCCTAAAAAGCCCCCAAAGCCTGTCTATTCAAGTGGGTGTATTGTATTTTCTTCAATTCTTTTTAGTGCTACTCGAGCGAGTCGATCACAATTTGAGTTGAACTCTAACTCAAGTCGAAATGGGTTCAACTCCAACAAGTTGATCACCAATTGAGTTGAACTAAAATAAACTCAATATGGGTTCAACTCGAGCTCGATTTGAGGCTTATGAGCTTTCAAAAGTATCTGACTCGCGAGTTGGCTCAACTCATTAATAATATATTAGTATCTGACTCGCGAGTTGGCTCAACTCATTAATAATATATTAGGTCATGAAGCCCTTTACTATCACATAAAAATATTGGCCTAGTAAGGATTCATGGCCTAATATATTGTAAACTGTCTACAAAACAGATTTCATATTTCTTTTTGTTCATGTTTGGAACAACTTCTTATAAAATATGGTTAATTAGCTGACTTAATTCCTTCTTATTGATTTGGGCAGTGAAAAAAGGCCAGATTGTAAGGGTGGAGAAGGAGAAGTACCTTAATAGCATCAATGTGAGTATTTTTTCCTCAACAAACTTCATTTTGATATGTTAATTATAAAAAAATTGTTTTCTGGCTTATAATTTCATTGTATTATGAAGTATATTTATTCAAAAACATTGAACTTAAGATTATATGAGAATCCTTTTTTAAAAGACCATTTCTCTAACAGATTGTAAGGATTTCAATGATCTTCGTTTCGAGTTTTATATGCAACCGATGAATGAAAACATGTTTGTGTTTTGTGAATGATCAGTATCTATCAGTTGGACATCCACCATACTACAAAGGGCTGGATTACATTTACGAGGACCGTGGAGAGGTAAAGCTTTAGAGTACTTGAACTTAATCCTAGGAACAGATGAAGTTTGTAATGCAGAATATTCTCTTATATAGCAACTTTATTTGTAACACAGATCCTGGATATACGCTTTTTTGAGACAGGGGAATATGCACTTGTAAGTAACTTAAACTTTCTTGATATTATTATGATGAAGAGAAAAACTCTATTGAGCCACATTCTCTTGTGGATCAACCAAACTGGCGTACAGGATTTGGCTCCTTTGAGAATGTGGAGAAGGAATGATGGAATCCCGAATCCCTACTCCAACAAACCCTTAGGCGGGTTTGATCCCATGATGTCTTGAACTTTTGATGAACATCACTTACTACTAGGCCAAGTACTACTTATTATTAAGCATACTATGAAGACACTCCCAAAACGTCACCCCTAAACATAAGTATAAGTCACCTCGGTTTCACAATAAGTTAACTGTTAGACTATCTAATCAAGAACTTGTCTGCTTTAATTTGTGCATACTTGGATGATTCGCGTCAAGTGAAATGGCAAGGTACAATGTATGCTGGGATTTGGGAATTTTAGGAATGTTCAAATTGTTAAAACTCGGATTTTGTGAACTTGCAGGTTTCTTGGGTTGGAATACCAACATCACCAGCTTGGCTTCCTACAGATATGCTTATAAAGGTATTTACCCTATCTTGGCTATGTACATGAATTCTGTAAATCATACAAGTATTTCAAGTTTTCATCTTCTGATGAATTATGTATATGTGCAGTCTGACAAACTTGATTACGAGAGGATGTGATACAGATATTCAAGAACCATCACAACAGTTACTTTCTTGAGGAGAAGAGTTCATTTACCAATCAGCGACAGTTAAATTTTGAAAAATGTAATATATGACCCAATAAAAAGGCTATAAATTTCAAGTTAAAGAGTGAATTTCATAAACTATAGTCTGTACCTGCTTTGTGATATCAGTCTCATAAAGAAAAGCTAAATGGAGTACTTGTTCACCGAGTAAATTTACCAAAATTCCCCCTCCTCACATATTCAGCGGAGAACTGTTTTCCGTATAGCCTAACAGCTAACTCCAAAGAAAAGTTGGTACCTGAACCAGTTGCAGAGGAATAAGAGGATGAGATATGAGTCCACAGATTACATCTCAATCAATTTAGTATTTTCTAATATCAAAAGAGACTCAACCTTCTCTTTCTTAGTCTCATACTCTCATTTTCTCATAAAGGAATAATAATAATAACATCCAATACAATAAATACAACATCCAATACACATCTATACTTGATGATTTCAAATTGTTACTCCTATTTTTCACATTACTCAGCCACATGACACCCTCCATCTCAGCACTCACATGGCGCTATATGATACATCATTTCACTTTTGGTAAACTTGTGCCGCATACAGGGTAAAACTAGTTCTTATCCAGAAAATGAAAGAATACTCTGTGCTATAATTAAGTTCTTAAAAAATTTGTACTATACCCCTAATTACCAATTCTAAAGTTATAAACCCTTTCTGTTCTTGGGCAAATGACAAATCTTTACAGGAACAGGGTATAGGAAGAATTAGTCCTCATTCTTCAATTGTGATGGAATATTAACTAAATCTCGAACTGTCTTTTGGCACGTTTTCTGGAATTCATAAGTTTGACCAGGGAAGGAAGAGGTCGAGGCACAGGTACATGCATAGACCTATACAGCCTCTGCAAGTTGTCACTGAACCCATTCGATCCAACATAAGAATTGGGAACAGATTTACAAACTACTGCATCCCTTCTTAACATGTCAGATTCAAGATCAGCATCTTCCACGACTACTTTGTTCTCATTGGGCCTGTCAATTATATTTTGCATATCATCAGAAGATAGTACGTTCTGTTTTACCTCCTCTGTGGCCACATCGATACAAGAATCTTCTGCACGCGTACTTTTAATTTCTTCAGCCAAGATGCAAGTTTCATAACCAAGTCTTGCTCGTCCAAATAAGGTTATTGGTGGCTTCTTACTCGGAAGAGGCAAACTCAAGAGCTGATCCTGGTTAATCAATGCCTTTGGTACTTGCAGCTCAAGTTCTTCAGAAGCCGCAGTATTAGTTGTTACCGCAGCAGAAGAGAACCCATCAGTACTTTTTAACAATACATCTGCTTTTAAAGAAGCTTTAACAGTAATATCGAGAACCTTCCAGAAACGATCATCAGAAGCTCGATTGTTAAAGCAGTGTTTCTTAACATACTCCAGCTCCATAGCTCGACACTCAGGAGTTGTTGAAACAACCCATTTAGGAGATAGAAGTTCCATAGCCCACTCCAATTCTTGTCTGGAGGAATGCATAGAGTAGCAAACATGCCAGACACCAAATTGATCCTTCACTGGAATGTTTGATCTTTCTAAAATTTTCCTTTCCATGACTGTAAGCTCAGTTTCTTCACGTGCATACCATTGTGCTGAAGGTCGTATTATGAGAGGTTCGGGCTGCATATTCTCACGGGCCTCTGCAATTTTCTTTTTTGCTTTTTCATACAATTTGGGAAAACCTTCAAACAAGTGGAAACGAGAAGAAGGATCCTCGGAAATGATTTGTGGAGCTATAAGTCCCAAAGCTTGGTAAAAGTCTGGGTGCTTGGCTTTATCAACATATATCTTGGACCCAAATGTTTGAAAAACTTTAACAAGTACCTCTTCCTGGCCAAGCATATTACAAGTAAGGTATACAGTCGGGACATCAGGATGTTTCCATATGCAATTAATAACCTGTTTCATTGCATGAACGCCGACATGTTAAAGATACTAAACAATCATATATTGAAATCAAGTGCTAAGAGATATTCATATCTGAAAACAGATGAAAGGAAAAAACACTTCGAACTCATCCAGACATACACTTCATGCACAAACATATATAGGCTCTGAAGTTTGAACACACCCCATGGGATGGTCCCACACCCCCCCGACCAACACAAAGAAGGGCAAATACATCGAATCAGCCTGCTTCAATGAATAAGCTATTGATGGACAACAATTTTACAAAAATACCTGCTGAAGAGCAGATTGCTTGCTCGGGATGTCCATAAGACTTTTGCCAAATGTACAGTCTAGGAAAACAAAATCAAGTTGAGAACTGGGCTCCTTCCCTTTTCTCGCAATATACTTCTCTGGTAAGTTCTGCAGACATTCGGGAGTGAGTCTGCAGTCTCCAGTATGAAGAATATTGCCAAATAAACCTTCAAACAAAAACATCACAGCCCCTGGAGTTCAAAATTCCACATCAACAAGTACAAACTGTCAATAAAGCTTCCCGGATTGTATTCAGATAATGTAAACATATTGAAGTAATTGAACTATAGTAAGAAGAACAGGCATTAAACACGGAAGCTCAAAAAGACAAAAACTATAGAAAGTGGAAGCTTTTACCACAAACCACCAGGCATGGTCACCACGAGTAAACCTTTTGCTGAAAACACATGATCATGGACAGTTACAGTTTGAAGATCCAAAAATAATTATAGCAACCACATAATAAACATGATTGTCATTTTCACCTCTCATCGAAAAAACATCAAGCAGCTTGACTTTATGTCAATCAGAACGTATAATTACTCCAATCAAACTCAAGCAAAAGACAATACCAAGTAACTCAGTTTGCAAACATCAATAGCTGTTCTAGCTGAAGTCCATTGGCAAAACAACACTGAACACATCAATAAAATTGCAAGTTCTAACAAACTCAGGTCACAATCAATCAATAATATAAAACAAACTAACCACAATCAGAAAGATATGGTTAAAACAAACCAAATTGACACTTTACCAAAACTGCACGATCATTAGAATCACTACAAATTCATCAACATAAGTCCAAAATTATTTTCTTCTTTCATTCCTAGTTACATCAAGAATCAATATCACAAACTCATTGAATATTTAAATTCACCATATAAAAGATCAACAAAAACCTAACAAAAAGGACAAAATCATATATACCAGGGCAATGATTGGCATCAAATGCAGTAACAGTGAAAGCCCCATCTGGATCATCAACAATTATCGACTGTCCGACCTCAATTTCAACAAACGACTCATCTAGCTGCAAAAAAAAAGGAAAAAAAAAAATCAAAAATTCAAAAATTACCGCCAAAATATAATACAATGAACAAATTGAAAAAATACAATTACTGGGAAAACCTGAGGAAAGTAGCAGAGAATTAGGGATTTGGTGAGAAGAGTAGAGTAAATTGGGAATGAAAAATAAGAAGTGATGTTAGAACAGTGATCTTTATGAGCATGAGTGAGAAAATGGTGGCGTTTAAATTTGGAATTGGGGGTCCATGTATCTACTGAGAATGGTAATCCTCTTGGCATTTCGATCGGCATCTTCTTCTTCCTTTGTTTTCTGGAATTGAGGAGTTCTGATGAAACCCTAGAAATGGCGGAAATTGAGAGAGAGAAAAAGAGGCTTTGGGAGGAAACTGAGGAACTGAATTGGGAAAATTGGAAAGGGAATAAGGAGGGAAACCTTCAAACATGCGTTTAAACAAATTAAATTTTGGAAGAATTTTGCTTAATGTGGCGGTTATAATTTGATTTCATTATTTTTCGAATTTTTCACCATATACCTCTAACTAATTTCCATCATATCACATAAATTATATAGTGAAAGTATTGGGTCAGACCGTCTGACCAAATACTTACTGTCAGACGGGCTGACCCAAATGAAAAAAACGTGGCTTTCTTCATGCCTGCAGCGGCATTTTCGCCATCAATCTCTTCTCTTACTCTCTCCCTCCTTCTCTTTTCTCTCTTTACAAACTCCGTGTTCTCAACCTGTTATTCAAGTCGGCAATACATCTCACGGGAAAAGATCGGAATCTCTTGATAAGCTGGGTAGACATAGGCAGGATGATGAGTTAGAGATAGATCTTTTAAAGATATTATCACAACAAAAACCTGATCCACGACCAGCCAATAATGGATTAAGATCCCCATCTTCGGTCCATAATTATCCTGCTGAAAACATTCATGTAAGATCCATGAGCAAGAAGCAAGAGGATGTGACAGATGGATTGAAGAATTTCTCAGCAAACTTCAGACTAGCAGAAATGTCGTGATGTTGAAGAAGTGTATGTGATGAAGCTGATTGTGATGTTGAAGATGAAGCCCACTAATTTTCTTCATTCTTTTCCTATTTTCCATTTTCAGTTAGACTTTGTTTTGTTTCAGTTGGACTTTGTTTTCTTTCAGTTGGACTTTCTTTTCTTTCAGTTGGACCAACTGAAAGAAATAATGGGCCAACTGAAAGAAATAATGGACTAACTGAAACAAAATGAAGACTACCTGAAGAAAAATGTAGACTACCTGAAAAAGAATAAAGACCAACTGAAACCCAAGTAAGTCTAACTGAAGCACAAAAACCCACTGAAAAACAAAGAAGACTAACTGAAAATAAAATGAAGACTACCTGAAAAAAAATTGGAACCACCTGAAAAAAAATGAAGACTACCTGAAAAAAAATTGGAACCACCTGAAAGTCGTCCGACCAAGATTATGGTCGGACGAGTCCGACACAATACGTTCTCAATTATATATCCCATGACTTTTCAAAACTCACACATATTTCATATTTTCTTTGGTTCACTATCTATCTTTAGGGTCGGATCTCTCCAACTTATTTTCAGTTCAATTCCTGATTTTTTTATTATCATTACTATTAGTTATAATTTAATTCAGTTGTAATCAGTTTAGTTCAATTCAGTTGTTTTATGCCCAAAATATTTGGCCCTTAATGACTAACGATTGATTACATTTTTATTATTAACCCCTAATTTTGTTACTAAACCTTGATTAAACTTTATCTGACCCATTTACCTTAATAAATCATCATTGGAATACCACATGTGGCCAAGAGAAAAGCGAAAAGGGTTATAAAGTAAGAGATAGAGGAGAATATTTATAGTACACCTGGGTGTACCATGCTCATGGTACACCCAAGACTATTTACTCCAAATGCGAAAAATGAACGAATGAGCAAAATGAACAAATGAGCAAATAAACAAACATTTCTACTCATTTAAGAAATGAACACACACTTTTATTACAAAATGAGCAAAATGAGCAAATGAGTAAATAAGCAAAATGCCCATATGAGCAAATTTGGTGTCAAATGAGCACTTGAAGTTCTAATTTATTACAAAAATATCCCTGGGTGTACCATGCTCATGATACACCCGGGTGTACCATGAGTGAACTCGAGATAGAGGGGTGATAAGTGATTTTTTAATTATGGTCAATTAAAGTTGATTCAAATAGAGGTCAATTAGAATTTAGTAATGGAATTGGGGGTCCATGACTAAAAAAGTTAATGATCCTTGGACTTTAAGAGCATATGGTGTATTTAAGATAAAGTAGAGAGAGTATATTGTAAATTTTCAAAAGTTTGGGGGTATAGAGTGAAAAAGAAATTACTAAGGGGTATATCTTGAAAAATTCATTTTTTTACTAATCTTATATGCATGTATTGCGCCGATACGTGTATTGATGTATAGAAAACACAATTTGTAAAAAAAAAAAAGTAGCATTAAAAATTTATATCATCACTAAAATAACGATATTTTTTTAAAATAATTTAGATATTACATACATAGGGTATTTCAATCATTCCAGGAAAACACTAAAGTCCTTAAGTGTTTCTTTATAGAATAGAGATACGAGAAAATTGAATCTTGATTACCAATTATCTTCATTAGGTCAATATTTCGATTTTTTGGTGAACTTTAAATCGTTTTAAGGTAGAGGTATATCTTCTAAACACATGGTCAACCAATTAAAAATAACATCTGATGCAAAAATATTGGCTCTTTGATCTATCTTGATAAAAATAATAATAAAAAAAAAAAACAAGAGCCCAAAGTAATCTAAGTTGACAACTGTTTTGAGAAAATACCATCAAAGTTGAACTGTGCATGCTCAATCCAGTGGATGTTGGAAATTATATAATCATCATGCTCTTTGATCAAGTACATCTCAACTTGTCAAAAAAAAAATCCAGTGGATGTGCTCAATCCAAAGTTGAAAATACCACCAAAATACATCCTACCCACAGTTTTGCCCAATCTTACACACACTCTGGGTTGTTGTGGGTTGTGGTCGAGACGTACTTTGGTTGAGAAGCACAACCCTCAATTTTTTACCCATCTACGATAGGCGAGTAGCTGTTAAAAACTCGAACATCAAGATCGTAGAAAGTTTAACTCAAGTTTAATGCTAGATTGTAGTAATGATCTTTTGTCAGATTTCAGCAAGTTTTTTTGGTCTTGAATAACACAGGAATGCAATGCATGGTGTAACAAGAACAAATCAATGTGGACATAATCATTCAAGATGGCTTGTGAGATAACAGGAACCTATAGAATTTTGATGATAACCTCTGAAACATCACTACACTTATCACAGACATAGATATCTCTCCCGCACAAACTATTGGAAGGTAATTTCCCTGTTTTAGCTTTCGTCCTAGTTTCTCAGCTAATAAACACACATCTTTTCCAGAGATAAGAGAGAGAGCACAACTTCTATATACAACAATACAACACCGAAGAAATTTACAGCGTGATGAAAACCCGTCTGTCTTGGCTCAATTAATTTGCGTGATCCAGCCGCAGCAGTAGATCATACCATTTTTGCAGCTTAAGCCAGCAAAAGGATCTTGTTGCTCAGCTTTACAAGTTAATAAACAAAACAGTTGTAGAGTGATAGCCTTCCAACTTTCAGCGCAGTGGCAATCTGGTGAAGAAAAATGCAGCAAACCTCACTTCCTTTTTTTTTTACTGAGCAACTTCCATCATATATATACATAATACATGGGTGAGAATGAAATAATTAATATCTTCTGGCCTGGACATTCAAATAAGCCGCATATGATTGGACCCACTTGGTGTTGTTTGGGTCTTAAATGTGCTCTCAATCCATGGATCAAGTGTGAAGCCTGCAGTTGTACGTCCTCTTGTAGGAGATATCGAGTGATCATTTATATTGTAGCTGCTTTGCCCTGGCCAAGCATAAGATGGGTGAGGCGGTGAAAGAAGACAGCTCTTGGAGGCAGGCACCAGTCTATGTAATGGACTTGATGAGGGTGAAACCGGTAGCGACATGATTGATCTTGGATTATCCCTAAACCCAGAATTGTCAGATTTGAAACAACAAAAACATCAAATTTCTTAATACATTCCTGCCAAAAATTATGGAAGCGAAAAAATACCTTGCTTCAAAGATTGCAACCCCTGGCCTTTTGATATTATCCGTGTCATAGGAGCTAATACTCTTTCTACGTGGATGTATTTCCAAGGGTTGCTGCAAATAATGTACCACAGTCCCCAAGTTAAATTCTCAAACTAATCAAAGCAAAACTTATACTCTCTTGTTTGTAGAATCAGTTCAATTAATACAAGTATACAGCTAAACCCAATTTGAAAGAATCACTTTGAAGTCAGCAAAAAAAGAAAATTCCCCGGAATATTAGTAGGTAACCTTAAGGGCCATTCAAACAACTGACATTATAGCCACACAGATCTTGTTAAAATTTTACGGCCCTTTTGGTGGGCTATACTGATTGGCCGTGATGGCAATGGCAATGGAGTCGTATGTAATTTGCAAGGAAAATTCCCAACTGATGACCGCGTCAATGGAGTCTAACCTCCAACATGAAGTAATTTTCTTCACAAATTTTCATTCCCTCTAGAGGTAGCACATCTAAAGTGGTCATGGATGGTAATGCAAGTTTATGAAGAAAAACACATGCTTGTGATGGATTCTCATTACCATGGACATTGACATGAGTATTTTTTCTTACAAAAGTTGACTAAAATTCACACCATTAACGCCATTTATAGCGCCTAATAAACAAGAAGTTAAAGTAATTCAGCTGATATTTATATGACACTATAAGTAATTCAATTAATCTTCACCTACCTGTATTGGAAGTTAACCCTTTTGAAAGATTTTAAGCCCACTATATACAATATGAACTCTTTCTTACATTCTTCAAAACATAAACGAACATATTACTCCTGCAAGACCCCTTCGCCCCAGCATAACAATTTTCAACTTTATCACATCATACCAGTAAGGAAAATGTACCCAAAAAAATCATATTGACAACAGCCATTACATGGTGAATCTTCTGAGAAGAGAATGGCAGGGTCATAACTAGCCATAAGGCACCATAACAAAAGCGTGTAAAAAGCAATTGTCTTGAACTTGGTCCTAAACAATTTGAAATTAGAAATATCTAGAAATTGAGAAATGTAAAATAAATGACACTGGATATTGAAAGTTTGCAATCAATGACGCTTACATGCATATTTTTTGTAAAATGAAACAATCCCATTTTTAAACCCACCATAAAGAAGGTAACAACTTTCCCAAGAATCAAGATAATAATGCAATAATTTCCCACTTTCTTAAACAAACCTTTAATGCCACTGATATTACTAGGTACTTCCTTCAAATAGTTTCCAACTTTCCAATTACTTGATCTAAAGCAAAACCTTTTTTTGCAATATATAGATTATGATTTATGAGGTTATTAGCTGCAAGTAAGCAAATATACAGAAAACAAGATATACTACATACTCCTATGTTATTTTCCCGCATTTCATAGAAAATCACTAGAAATTTAGGACACAAGTTTCCATACACAAGGAAAATTTTGCTCCAATCCTGTAAAAACAAGTTTGTTTGCAAATTCTTTTGAGATAATAACTTAGAATTGAGAGTAAACAAAGAATCAGAGTGGAGGCATCTAGGAGATCTTACTGGCTTGCGTCTTCCATCAAATGAAAATGCAGATGCTTCATTTGTAGCATTAGCATTGAGGGCCCTTCCTACAGATTGGTCTCTAACAAAAGGATGATCCAGCAACTGTGAAGCTAAGGGGCGATCAGCTGGATCACGCTGAAGGCAAAGATACAAGAAACTCTTAGCATCACTTGATAGGAAATCAGGAATTTCTGGAATATCTTTGCTGTTTCCAATTTTGAATATTGCTGCCACCTGCAAAGCAAACATGATAAAAGATCTGGCTTCTGCATCTCTACTTTGATTTTGACTGGGAAGATTCTCAATCAACATATATTTCATACCCCTTCGTATTGGCTCCAAGGTGGTTTTGCCATTGCCATTTCAAGAATAGTACATCCCAAACTCCAAATATCAACTGCAAGGCTATACCCACTCTTATTCATCACTACCTGTGAGCATACTAAAATGTAAGCAAGAATTCTGTTGAACAAGGAGAAAAAGAATAAGAGATTGCAAGCAGCTACCTATCCCTCTAAAAGTTGCAGAAAAGAGTGAAAGGGGACTACAGGGAAAAGAAGCAGGGAGGAAAAGGGGTGGAGGGAAGGGGAGGAAATTTACCTCAGGGGCCATCCAGTAAGGACTTCCTTTAAACGAAAGAACCGAATGACAAGACGACATCTGCATCAGACAATTCAAACACAGTGAGAAGTAGAAGGGAATAAAAGAAACTTATAGCTGATATCTAGGAGCCTACAAGCTTGAGAAAAGGAAGCACAATGAAATAAAAAACTTTTCATTTAGATATTAGGCAAGAGGGCCATGTTGGAGATTATAATGCTTTTGCAGTGGAAGTACTCATTGAGTCATTGTTTATTACATTTCTTGCCAGAAAGATCATGAAGCCAATGCAGCAATTCCGTTATATACATCAAATCAATTATCATACCAGTGCTCACAGATCTTAAAAGCATAGAAGGGCAACACTTACATGTTTCGCCATGCCAAAATCGGCAAGTTTGATTTCACCAGTAGGATCGACCAATATGTTTGCTCCTTTGATATCCCTATCAGCCGTTTTGAAACATGATGTCAACAATGAAATCTCTAGGTGCTTTGAAAAGTAGAAATTCCCAACAAACACTATGCAGAAGAGGCTATTCACACTTCACGTACCTATGCACTGTGGTTCTACTATGCAAGTAAGCAAGGCCACAGAGTATCTGTCTGGTGTAGTTCTGGATAACAGGTTCCTTGAAGGGGCCATATTCTTGAAGTAATTTGTGAATAGACCCACCGGAGATATATTCCAAATAAACAGACAATGTGTCTCCAGCCTGGAAAGGGAAGAAATTAATTTGCTGACTGCTACTGACTACAAGAGTTATACATGCTACAATTCTCTTAGCAATATTTTTCACAGTTGGGCTCCCAAAAACACGAGGAACGAAGTAGCTCTCAGATATAAAGACAGATTGAGCACAGTATCAAATAAATATTAAATAAGATACAAGACCGAGCAAAAAGAACAGGATAACGGATTGCATTATACAGTTTCAATAATGAGACGAGTTGGGCCATACCAGCTCACTGCCGTAGTATCTAACAACGTTTGGATGTGAAAGCTGACTTAACAAATTAATTTCCTGTAAAAGCAAAAGTAAAGGTAAGCCAAAACTTGCTTGATATCAAATACTCAAGTTCATAGGCAAGTAAAGGAAAAAAAAAAGATGAGAAAATAATATAAAGGCTACGAGAGTTAGCTGGAGAGTATGTAAATGAAAGACCTGGTTGAGTTGCTTCAGAGATTCTCTTGAATTCTGATCATCTGAAACAATTCTCACTTCTTTTATCGCACACATATGTCCACCCTCACTGCCAAGGTTGGACAAGATTAAGGCATAAGATAAAAAGTGCTCAAAGAATGTATAGATTTGAGCGAGAGATAACAAACATGTTAGTACTACAAGGGGACCAACAATATGCCAATAAATAACAAAGTAGTGTTTAGTAGAAAACAAAACCACAAATATCAAAACTAAGAAAGAATCATGGAAAAACTAATATGTAGGAGACCAAGTGAGAACAAAATAAAACGTCAAGCCACCAATTACAATAGGGTGGAAGCATGGAGGAAATTTCTGAAAATACTCTAGCAACCTAAACCACCTCTGCGTTCAAGTGCATCGTGCAATTATAAACTTTGAACAATTTTCAATTTTAGGGCAGGGAGCTTGGTGCACTGGCCCAAGAACATAGATTATTTATTCCAACTACTCGACAAGGTAAAACTTTCATGTACAAGAAACACTTTGAGTAGAAGAGAAAGTTCCACAAAGAGTCACCTACATAAGGAAGCACAATACCCATTCTTACAGAAAATACATATTGTTTTCGAGGCAGAGCATAAAGACACTAAAAGAACATCTAAACTTCGAGAAACAGTCTTGCCTAGCAGCAGATTGTGTAATAAATAGAACTTGAGATCCTAAGTTTTTCATGTAAAGAGCACGCAAAGACACATACAAACCCTCGAAAGGAACTCTCATCATATCTCAATTACACAACCTTGTGGAGTAAACCTACACCAAACAAGGCAATAATAGGAAGACATGAGACACCAAGAATGGGAACTACGGCAGAAGCAACAAATACTACTATATCCTATTTATATTCTTATTTGTATATATACTAAGAAAGTAATAATTTAAATAGTTCAGAAATGACCTAAATCACAATTTCAGTACATTGTAACAATATGTGTGCTATAGGGTAAAAAGCACTCTCGAGACAAGAACAAGTAATAGTACAACATTACACACAGGTTAACCAACCTTCCATTGCCATTTAAAGATAGAATAGCTACTAATAGATAACCAATGTTATTAATGTAAGAAGAAAGCCAAAGTAGAACCAAATCTTTCACAGTATGGTAAGTGAGGTTCAAATGTTCCAGACGCCCTGTCAAGAAATTTTTCCGAATAAGTTCGGACAGGTTTTAGTTTGGACAGTTCCCATCCTGTGTTTCTGTGGACATCATATTTTAATTAAACCAAGCTCCCAAATTGAACATCCTTGAAAGTTGAAACTACAAGATGATTACAGTTATGCTAGCTCTTAAGACATTCGGAAGCTTCTCACTAGAAGAGACAACAGCCAAATTCAACAACAATCACAAAGGACGTGGGTCCTTCTGAACAAGCCCCTTGCCTGCATTGATCAACAGCCTTAATGCATATAAACTCTTTCACTTCACTTTGCATGAAGATGGAAAGTTTTAATTGTACTCCCAACAACTTTAGGGGACGAGAAAAGGTTAGTGCAAAATAGGATAGATTGTCCAAGACATACTTGAAAACCTAGGTGCACAATGATTCACCCAACAATGATCAACTTTGAACAGCACTACCCTAGCCACGTGATGGCTATAGAGTTGCCATCCCTTGTTATACTGAGACCAACTTAGGTAGAAGAGCCAATACAAAGACCTAGGTCCTTCACTACTGAGAACACAAGGAATTAGAAACGAGCAACCTGATCCGAAAAGAAGACTCGTCAAGACCTTGCACCAAAACTATAATAGGCAAATAGATTTCAATCGTCTAATCAGGAATTAATAGCATAATTCTAAGCAAAACCTATAGAATATCCTCCTATCTATCCTACAAATAAATTAATTCCGGATTCATGTGTCTCAAATGCAGAGTCCAAAATGGTCCCTGCATGGAGAAGATTTGTATATACCTGTTAAATCCAAGGTAAACATGCCCAAAGGTTCCCCTCCCAAGAAGCCTTCCTTTCTTCCATTTTGATAGAGAGTTTTGAGTGCTCTCAGTGAAAAAACCAGCTCTTCCATTGGCCAAGGAGGACGGACTAGTAGGAGAACTAGGCGGCAAGGGTAAACGATGGGCTTGACTCCTCCCTTCTTCTTGTCTTCCTGTTGGAGATTCTGTGTTCAATCCGGCCAACCGTGGATGAATAGGTGATGTAGCAGCTGTAGCTCCTCTTGATCCAGGACCGGGACTCCTCGCCCTTCCACTGTTTAATGCATCATTATGTATCAAAAATCACAATTCTAACAACTTAATGTTTTAATAAGCAGTGAAACAATTCAAATTATAGAAAGTGTTCACACATTATGCTCCATAACTGAAGGCTGCAAACTATAAAGAACTATGACAGCATTATAAAACCACCGTTTCAGTAATCAAATTGCATCCAACAATACAAGGAATTTGATAAGAAGATAACTAAAACCACAAAGCAGAAACACAACGTCACCAGAAACTAAATGAACTACAGGACTGATATATGATACTCTCAGTCATATTATTGAGAAAGACAAAGGAAATGGCAGATTCAATTTCCACAATTCAGATGGATTACTGCCTAAGCACAATAATCCACTCTACATTCATAATCACCAGAGTGAAACTAGCAACTCCTGGGCCGCGTTTTAACTAAACCTAAAATGTAAATATCTACCCCCAACTTTACAATAATCCACTCTACATTCATAATCACCAGAGTGAAACTAGCAACTCCGGGGCCGCGTTTTAATTAAACCTAAAATGTAAATATCTACCCCCAACTTCTTATTTCTATCAGTACCTGATGAAATCATCTATATGAAGCAATCACTCCATAATAGCAGGAAATGGTACTAAAGTCACTTCTATTCTTCTAACATCACCATGTTATTATTTTCTATGAACAAATTTATCCATAAAAAGATGTAAAAGCAACCTAATTCACTCTCACTCCTCTTCAAACCACAAACTAAAAAAGAGCAAGAAAACACAGCTCACACACATCAAGGATCACACTCAAAAAAGCACAACTACAACTATAGTCTACAATCCCAAATATTCATACTTTACCACACAAATCTCAATCAAATCACAAATCCTCTCACAGATCAAACAACAACATCAATCACAACAACAAAAAACCCTAACTTTGAAAACCCTAAAAATCCCAAAACAAACAAAACTAACCATCTTTAAACACAAACCTGAAAACCCCAGATTGGGGTTGATCAAGAGGAAATGAATGATCATCAGAATTCGAACCAGAAGAGCTAACACTTGAAATGGATGCCGACCCAGAAGCTATCAATCCACCACCATTTCCATGATCACCAACAACAACAGCTGCAGCTGCTGCAACTGCAACAACCCCAGAATTAGATGGTCTTGGAAGAGGATGACCCATAACTCTTTTATCACCACCATCTGATTCAATCCCAGATGAACCACCTCCAGAACTTCCAAATTCCCTACAATTATTATGATTATAATAATTATTATTATTACTATTGTTATTATTATTTCCCCTTAAATGAGGGGATAAAATCCCACGACTTGACTCCTCATAACTTCTGGGTGATTTCTTATTATCAGAATTTGTGGGTGATATTGTTGTTGTTTTTGTTGTTGATTCACAAAATAAGGTTTTTTGCTGATGATTATCTTCTTTGCTCTTGTTAGACTTACGACCCCACCAAGCAGGCATGTTATTGAAGAAGAAAGAACAAAAACCCAGAAAAGAAAATAAGAGAAAGAGTCTAACTTTGAAGATTAGATTGATAAACAAAAAAAAAAAAAAATGATGTTAGTGGGTATTTTGAGATAGAATTAGAGGAATTTGGGGAAAGTTCAGAGGTGGGTGATTAGCGTGGATTATATGTGCGAAGAAGGAAGAAGGAAGAAGAGGGAAAGGAGACAAAAGAGAAAAGAAAAGAAAGGAAAAGAAATGTGTGTGTGTGTGTAAGAGAAGAGAGAGAGAGTGGGGTGGTTGTATGATCTTTGTATTTTATGTATCAATATGATAGAAAACTTTATATTATTATCATCATCGTCCTCGTCAATCATCATTGATCATACATCATAGATCGTAATAGGTAAAGGAATTTGGAACTTTATTGGGTTATTACTTCCATATTTAACTTTGTAGCAGCCTTGCCATTGTCAAGAAACTCATTTATCTTCAAACATTTTTACTATATTAATCATTTGACTAGTTGTGGTTGTGCGACGTCTAGATAGTGTATACGCTTGTATGACATAGGCCATGTTTGGTAAATGACTTTTTCATTGGCTTTTGGCTTTTGGCTTTTCAATTTGGTCAAATAGCCAAAAAAAGTGTTTGGTTATTGACTTTTTGGTTGGCTGAAAAGCTGGCTTTTAAGCCAAAATGAAAAAGTTGTCTGGAGCAGCTTTTTGGATTGGTTTTTGGCTTGTTGGCCCACAAACTCTCTAATAAACAGCCAACAACCACACTTAATTTTGCCAAACACTTTTGCAAACAGCTGGCTTAAACAGTCAACTTAAAAAGCCAATACATACAGCCAATGCTCCCAGCCAGTCAAACAAGCCAACTAAACCAGCCAAAAGCCAACAGCCGATTGCCAAACAACCCCATAGAGTATGGTGCGTATATGTATATGGCTATTAAGTCAAATGAAGACATGTATATGGCTAACAAGCTAAATGAATGTGTGTACATCTGTGTTGGCACATGTTCATCAGTATGTATTGAATTGGTGTTTGTGTTCATAATTTAGTCTTTCATGTTTATTGTATGTATGATTCTCATCCTACGGATGTGTGTATATCATATATGTACTAGTTTGGGGGTGGTTGTGGGTCGTATATGAATTGGGTCGTAACAGATCTATGTATCCTCTGAGTAAGGCTCGTGTTTGGTTGGTTTCGGGTCATGTGTTTGGTTGAATGGGTCAGTTACTAGTCCTACAAAATCCGCAATAAGAGAGAGGTTTTTCGCAAGTAATAATCATGTTAGATCATAAAAGTAATGTGGTCACATTATTTGTCGGTTACTATCAAGTCATGTTCGGATAGATACAAGTCTTCATTGCATGTTTTACGATTAGCCAAGATCATTAATCAGACAATTACAACGATTTCGAGTCGGTTTTCCATATAGGGTCGATATTTGCATCTTCTATGCCAATCTTTGATGTCCTAGCTAGCTAGATCATTGGTTCATGCATCTTACATGTAGTATAAAATTATGATCAAACTTTTATATCTCGTAATTTCAATAGGTTTTGTCTACGTAATAAAGCACAATGGATCGGAATAGCAACAATTTAGATCAATTGCTCTCTACTAACAATATAATGAAGATCCACCGAATTCAAAGCAAAATTGGAGTGAAGGATAGGTGGTAGCTCAGTGGAGTATCACCCGAATTTCAAGGCATTGCCCAGGGTTCAAATCCTCATCTCAATAATATGTTGGGGCATTTATGGGCTATTTAACTTTGTACCAACCTCTGAGCTGGTCTGCCCCTGCAAGCTAGTAGCCTAGTAGGGGTTGGTCTTCAAACCAATTATCTTTTCTATCAAAAAAATGCAAATAAATGGAAGAAAGAGAGTTAATATATAGGTAGACATGGCAAAAGCCCCACGCCATGTCATAGTGGTGCGTGGTGCACCAATGTCGTCGTGGTGGTGTCGCTGTCCTAAATTAAACCCACGCCATACCCCTAATCTTTCTAAACGTTATACAAAATACCCTTATACAAGATATCAAGTACAATATAATTGGGGAGCGAGTTCCTTACCCTGTGGGCCTTATTAGTTGACTAAGGTTTGTGATATGTTCTAAGCAATTGAAGGCTAAGTGTAGTTTGGGGTAGGATTTTTTATTAGTAAGGATATATTATGTGACGTTTAGAAAGTTTAGTGTTATATCGTATAGAATTCAAAAAGATCGGATACACGTAGAATTTCATAAAACTGAAGAAAACAACGTACAAAAATCACGAGATAGATACACCATGTTTAGGGTAACATGTTCAAATGTTTGCATTAATGATGTTTGTAAATTTTGCGAAGAGGCAAGTGTGAAGTCCTTTGCATAAGATGATAGTTCTTTATTTATAAGAATAGATACTGAGATTATTTTTTAAGAAAGAACAACTTAACTCATCTCTATTATATATATGGCAATACATGGTGAACATAAAAAAAAATAGGAGGATAAAATAACTAACTATTTCATTTCAACAAAAAAAAATAGGAAAAAGAATTACGACATTGAGAAACAATTTTTTTAAAAAACAAAATGTTAAGACAATTCTTCCATACAATTAATCTAATTTTTTATATGTTTTCGCACACATTGCACATACAAGACTAGCTTACCTATGACACGATAGAACATATATTATTAGAAGATCATATATACCATTTAGTAGGAATTGGGGTTGCCTAACCCCTCAAGTAGTGAGTTTTCGCATCTTCCCTAGCAAGGTTTAGGATTCAATTCATACCCCAAACATTTGCTTGGAATTAAGAGGGAGAGGGGTGTTGGAGGTGTCTGACTTGTAATGGACCTCTGGGTGAGAGTCTTGTGCAAATACAGTCTAGAGGAATTTTTCTTACTAAATTTTTTTTTAAAAAAAATACAATTTAATTGAAATGGACCACGTTTCCCATGAAAGTGACATATTGCAAGTATTGTGTATTGAAAAGTAAGGCAATAATTTGACAATAGATGTGTATATATATTAAAAACGAGTCGGGCTAATAAGAAAGTTTTGTTAGCTAGCCTTGATGGCTTTTACAATGATGTTTCTGCCCTTACTTGCTAACTACGGTAGAGTTTTTTTGTTTTTTTAATTACTATTCTTATCATTGTTATTATTGGGATCAATTTTATAACTTATTTGGGGGGACCTTTTATTATGATTTTGAGCATTAATTTTAAAACGGAAGAAAATATTGTTGTCATGAAAGAGAAATGCATACCATTTCCATTTTTTTCTTGAGCATTTGCTTTATACTGTATAATTTCTTTTGGACTGAGAGAAATCGATCTAAATCTGAAATTGAACGGAAAAAATAAAATTGTAACAGTATAAAGTAACTAACCTAATTGATTGATAATAAGTCTAAAAGAACAGGATCCTAATCAATCATGAGATCGATGACTTCAAAGTTTGAGTAAACGAAAATATAAACTGAGTTCAAATTTTCTGTCTCACTTTTTTGTACCATCATATGTATTAAAGTCATGTCATCAATATTATCATGGTCTACATCATTACATTATTTAAATAAACTTTTTATCTAAAAAAATAAGGTAAATAATAATAATATAAACCAATGAGATAATTAAGTGGTATACGTAATGATATAAATGAGCGGACAAGAGTTTCTTTTTTATATAAACTATTAAAATTTACATGATACGGCTAACATCTATCTCTATTATATAAGCCAAGGGAGGAGGTGTGGTGTCCTCTTTTGAAGTGCCTAAAATACCCTTAATGATCTAATTAATGGAATGAAAAAAATTACAAAAGCAAATCATTTAAAAATTCTCATTCCAACTTGCCATTTAAAACAAGTTTAAAATGGTATATGCATCAAATACTTCAATAAAAAATTAAATGGACAAAATATTTATACCTTATAAAAATAAGATGGCATACATAACGTACACATGAAAAGTCTGAACATTCACTACCTTTGATACTCTTTAATTCCGTTAAACCAACTCATTATTTTTGTTCTTTTTGTTCAATATTCATTCACAAAAATTAATGTTAACAATCACTCACAACCTTTTTATTTTTTTACATTAGGAATTAATATATCTAAATTCATCTAACTGTTGAATTTTTCACATTTAAGTTTAATCATAAATAAAATACGAATGGAGTATCTAATAGAATAACAAATCTTGAAATTAACGCACGCATCGCGTGCATATGAAGGCTAGTACAAATATATTAAAAGGCATTTGTATCAAATGAACGGTGTGACGTGACAGTCTTCTCAACCTTCTAATACATGTGTTTATTATAATCTCATTTTAAAATATTAATCATTACTAGGATTTGAACACATTACCTTTGAAATGACATGTGAGAGTTTAATCACTAATCCACTATAATCCTAATGTTAAATATTTCAAAATAAAATATAATAAATATAGAAGTCATATGATAAAGTAGGTATAATAAACTTAAATTTAGTCATACTTGTACCAAAAAGGTAAAATTTGAAAACTGAGAACAAATAACTAGAAACTATTTTTTTGGTTTCCATATTTTTGTTTTTGATTTTCAAAAAAAAAACTAAAAACAAAAACAATAACGAATGACCCTTAATTAGTATCTAACTTCGTTAATTCCTCTCCATCCGCGTCTCATATCTTGCCTTAAACCCGCAATTTGTTTATGGTACCTTACTGTAAAAATTTTCGTGGTTATAGTAGATTATAGTATAGTATATTAATGTATTGGTTGCAAAATATAGAAATCAAATCGACTGATCGATGACGCCAGTGAAGGTAGAGGAACCAATGACGAAGCCGTCAAAATTAAGTTTTACACTCTACCAAACGGACCCTTAGAGCATCCAGGGAGGGGAAGATGCTGCCATTGAGCATGAATCACAGATGGGGACCTGCAATAAGAAAAGAAAGAAACAGTGAAGAAAAAATTCATCATAGGCTATAGCAAAATCAATTAAGAATCTTCGAATGGTAAAGACACGAATTCATCATTTTTTTAGATTGATAAACACATTATAATTAAGTTTTTGAACTTATACGATAGAAAGTTCAAAATTGACTAATAGTAGGCCGAGAAGAATATAAGTAATTTATAATCTCGCTCTTTGAGTGGCAAAACAAGGCATTATTAATGATTTTCTTTATCTCTAAATTTGACATTAAAGAGAGATCATTAACTAGTAAGGTCCTAACAAGGAGTATCCGAGACAACATGATGCTATATATATAAGAAAAATGTGTAAGGACAAAGTATCGAATACGTGACCTCAGAAATGAAAAATAAGAGTTTAACCATCAATACACTATTACTTTGTTGTCTAATGTTTCAAATAAAATATGATGAAGTCCTATAATAATTATAAATAACTAAAAAGACTTAAATAAGTATATACATCTCTCACACTCTTATTACGTAACTTACAAGAGAATATTGATATCATATTCTCTTACCACAATTCATTTTAAGATATTGTTTCAAACTCAAAACTTTCAATTTTTCTTTATTTATCACGTCGTGACATGAATTTTTCAATTTCTTAATGGACAAAAAATACGAAAAATAGCAAGATAAATTATGAAATTTAAAAATAATAACATATTTGTTTATTGTAATGGATCCGAGACATCACCTGGACAAAAAAAAAACTAGTTTAATTTAATTGGAGTCCGGATCCTCTAGAGTTTTCGTGAAACTCTACAAGGTAGAGTTGTATCTGAGCCATACATTTTAAAATCAAAGGCTCATATTGGTGAAATGGAAAGATTTATGGGTAGATTTTGATGAGATAAAATAGGGGGAATTTTGGAAAGAGAATATATGAGCCATTGATTTTTTATTCAATGGTTGATATTGCTCAAACTCTACCTTGTAGAGTTATTTTACAACTCTAGAGGATCCAAACACATTTAATTGAGTATTATTTATCCAAATGTTATTTTCTTGTAATAAAAAGAGAATAAAATGGAGAAGAAAAGCAGGACTTCCACTCATTTGTTGTTCCTACACAGTTATTAAGACAACTAACTAACAGACTTCTCACTTCTAACAGACTTCCCACCACTCTCTTCTCTCCCTGTACCCGAATTTTGTGTTCATCCACAAATTTTCTCACCTTTCTCTCTCCTTCTCTTTCAAACCTCCAAAATTTCCCCCTCTGTTTTTTCATAAACTTGATCATCTTCATTTCCATGGCGGAAAATTCCTGAATTTCACACAGTGCGTGTTTATCTACTTCCATTGCTACCTTATCTCCAGTAAGTTTTATACCCTCACTCTAAACCTACATTTTATTTTTATTTTTTTTATTTTTCCCGCGAAATTCTTTGATTTTCGGCGATTTCATTTCATTTAATTCTAACTGCATTTTCGATCGTATTACGTGAAATTTCCATATTCGAATTTTGAAATTCTCTCGAGTTCGTTCAATTTGATTTCTATTATGTTTATTTTATTTATGATTTAGTTTCCAGCAGATTCCGAATTTACAGCGAGTAATTTTCTGTATATAGATTTTGAAACGCGTTTAATTTGATGTAATTTGTTCTGATTTCTGCAAATTTGTAGGTTTTGTTTACGAGTAACAGAGGTGAATTTAACAGAGAGATAAGGTAGAAGAAGAACAAGAGGAGAGAGGAAATGGCGGCATCGCACGACTCTGGACCGCAGGGTCTGACGAGGAGGCCGTCGAGGAACACAGCGATAACAAACTTCTCGACGGAGGTTTTCGATCACGAAGTCGTTCCGTCTTCTCTCGTCTCCATTGTTCCCATTCTTCGTGTCGCAAGCGAAATCGAACCTGAACGTCCTCGCGTCGCTTATCTCTGTATCGACATTGATCATTTCTTTACTTTGTTTTTAGTTTGATTTTGTTTCTGATTACCTTCTAATTTTGTTTGATATCTGATTTGGTTTAATTTGTGTGATTGATTTGGGGAAAAAATTACTCAATTAGGTCGATTCTATGCGTTTGAGAAAGCGCATAGGTTGGATCCTAACTCTACTGGGCGTGGTGTGAGGCAATTTAAGACCGGTCTCTTGCAACGTCTTGAGCGGGTACTGTATTTTTTCTCTCTCCTAGTTTTTTTGGCGCGCTTTGCTCTGTTTTGTTTGAATATTTACTGCTGTTAAACGTAAACGGTGAAAACTGAAAAGAGTATGCTTAGTTTTTAACCATATGATGCATGAGGGTGAAATTAGATATGGCTCCATGTTCTGTTGGCGGGTAGTGTAAATAGTAGGACCATAACTACACTATAAAACTGTTGGAAAGTTAGGTTTTTTTTGGTCATAAAAAGATGAAGTTAGTTTCACATTGGTGGAACTTTTCAACTTTATAGTCCTATTATCATCTCTTTAAACTAAAAGGGGTATTGTAATAGTGATATCTTAAAAAAGATGTTTTATTGACTATTGTTTTATATTCTCTCTAGATTTTATTAGTTTACCTATTTTTTGGGACATATTTGCCGAGACACTAATTTGAACTTTAATATTTTTAATTTTCAATAAGCAAAAATTACAAAAAGTTGATTTGGATAATACACATTGAAACGAATCCAATAAATATTTTTTCTTAAATACAAATTACAAGATATAGTTAAAGTCATATATGTGAATAGTGTAAAAAGTCAAAACCGGTGTACTAATAAAAATCGGAGGTAATAATAGTTAATATATTTAATAGTCAACTTATTAGTGGTTGGGAATTGGGATTTGCTTATATTTCGATTTTAAGATATTTGCTTGGTACGAAAATATGTCACATTAATTTTAACCTTTGTTTATTACTCCCTTCGTTTTCTTTTGTTCTTCCTATTTGGAATCTTTATGTGAGAGAAAATTGATCAAAATAGAAAGAACATTCGGAAATGAAGTGAGTATAAGTTAGTTAATTATTCCGTATAACTAGAGCCATTTGAGTTGTTTAATTGACGCAAATAATTGAATGGTTTTCTCTAATATGACATGAGCTTATAATGAGGAAGTAGATTAGTCTTTAGAAGTTTGACTCTTTTTTAAGATAGTGCACAAAATTTAGATTTTTAGATTAATAAAAGTATATCTATATGAGAATAATTTATAAAATATAATATTAAATTAAGATACTTTTAATATTCTTTCTCTTATCATCCTCATTATTATTTTTCATTTTTATTTATAAAAAGTTGTTTGATTATATTTCAATACGAAAATAGATTTACTATAAGTAATTAAGTATGTCAATTTTAACTATCTTTACTACTTTTTAAAGTACTATTTATATGAGAGCAATTATGCATGAAAACAAACATAATTATTAGAAATGGAACAATTTGATAATTATATTATAAGCGGGAAATTGTCCATAATAGTAAAATTAAAAATGTGAAACAAGAGTTGAGATTCATAGGCTCGATGATTCATAATGATTAATTCCGATCATTGATTTTATTATTTATTTTTCATTTTCTTTACCTCATATGATTTTTTTTTTTGAGGGGACCATATGAATGCATTTGAAAGCTCCTATATTATAATTTAAAAATTATTAAATACAACCTTAATGCTTCCTCCGCTATTATAATTATATTATAAGCGGGAAATTGTCCATAAAAGCTCGATGATTCATAATGATTAAGTTTAGTGTTTAACTTATTTTGGAACGGAAGAAGTAATTGGTATTCAGAATAACCAGTTAACCACTAGTCACTAGACTACCACCTGCTCAAAAATATGCCCTCTTGATAATGCCGGAAAGACACAGTTGACGTCCTTCAATGGTGTATGGGAGTATTCTCCTCTTCCTTCACGAATGTCCCGGGTGATTAGGAGTAGCACCTTTCTGGCTCTCTCTGACTAATGAAGCTGGTTTAATTAGAGAGACTAGAAAGTTGTACGGCCATAAATTATTCTGTGTGTAAAACCCAGTAACAGCAAACTCAATACTGGAAAACTTATTGAAATCAGGACAATGCCTCAAGTTTTCCTCGTCGCGTCAAAAAGACTGATGCCCGCGAAATCGAGAGTTACTATCAGCAGTACTACTCCCAGTATATTCGAGCTCTGGACCAAGGGGAGCAGGCCGACAGAGCCCACCTTGGGAAGGCTTATCAAACTGCTGGAGTCCTTTTTGAAGTCCTTTGTGCCGTCAATAAGACCGAAAAAGGCGAAGAAGTTGCACCTGAGGTTGGTTTTTTCAATTTCTTTAGTGTTGCACTTGCACATTCCCTGTTTGATAAAATGCCAGAGCTAAAAGTATGAATTAACTGCAATATGTTGTGGGTTGTTTTTAGATTATTGCTGCTGCGAGAGATGTGGAAGAGAATCAAAACAAATATGCACCATATAATATACTTCCATTGGATGCTGCTGGGGCGTCGCAATCGATCATTCAGCTTGAAGAGGTGCGTCAAATTGCCAATTATTCTGAGTATTTCATTGAAGAGCTGCCATATTGTTAAGTTTTAAGGTCAACCAATCACCAAAATAATATATGTTGGTATTGTATTGGAAAATCAACCCAATTGTAGAAACTTAGTTTTGAAGAGGGTAGAGTTATTTCGATTATATGGTAGTTTTTGGTTTCAGTTTTTTGTTTTGATTGAATTTCTAGCAATCCATTGAACTTAGGCTACCATCAATGACTATAGGAAGTTATATTGAGAGAAAAGTTCACTTAAAGAGAGAAGTATAAAATCTTCTTTACAGTAATATTCTATCTCGAATTATAAAGCTTATAAGAGTGTCTGAAATATGATCTGATAAAAATCATGCCTTGGGGTTATCATTGGCTCAGAGGAAAACATAGCTGAAAATGAGATGTTGCTCATTCTGTGCACATGAATTATTAGAACATGCATTACTACTTGGGGATAAATTCACTTGATGATCTCCGAGTTTGCTACCTCTGATCATGGGCCATCTACCACATATAACAAAGTTGGATTTTGTGTTCCCACTTCATTCTATCTTTGGTATCTGAAGAGTATGCCAGTGGATTGATGGTTTTCTTCCATCATAAAGTAGTCATTATATTATAAGATACCTCTAATTTTGCAAGAAACTACATACTTTTCCCTAGTGTGTTTCACATGAATATTTTTTACATCCTCTTGGTGTGCTCTTCCAGTCTTGAATAGTAGTACCTTTTATTTTTGGGTGAGGGGCAGCAGGACTGAGTGAGTAACTATTTACACAATCAATGGAGAGACAAGGTGAATTTTGCATCCCACGATCTAATTTTCCTACTTATTAATTAAAAAGACAAAGAGTCATTCTGTATCGAGAGGAATCTATCTGTCCATTGTCTGTCTCTATTATGCGAATTTAATCTATTGCTTTCCGTTTACCAGGTTAAGGCTGCTATCTCTGCATTGTGGAACACTCGTGGCCTAACCTGGCCACCTGCATTTGAGCAACACCGGCAGAAAACCAATGACTTGGACCTTTTTGATTGGCTGAAAGCTATGTTTGGATTTCAGGCATATTCTTATTGTCTACCTTGTGTGTTTTTCTCCCATTCCCTCTTCCTTTCAAGGGAATGCTTAGATTTGGATAAAGAGATAAGGAAGGACAAAGTGAAGGAAGATGGGTGTAGCTGGTTCAGATACTAGTGGTTAACAAGGGATGGGGGAATTATTACCCTAAATATGGGGGTAATATGTTACCGGGGGGGTGGGGTGGGGAATTGTTACTCTCGCTCGAAGGGTAACAGTTCCCTCACCCTTTTCATCTTCCTCAATCACTTCATCTTCACCCATCTTTGTCTCTTCAGTTTCTCTTGTTACCTTCTTAATTCTTTACCCAATCAAAGCATGCCCTAACAATGCTGAACTTGTTAGTTGGAAATGAAACATGGTGACAAGTGATTCTGGAAGTTGATCTGTCTGATTTATGCAGAAAGACAATGTTCGTAATCAGCGAGAGAATCTGATAATACTACTAGCCAATGTTCATATAAGGCTAAATCCAAAGCCTGAGCCTATGAACAAGGTTGGAATTTTACTTACCATTTTTTTTGTGTGTACTGTTACTTTTTCCTGCATATTTGGTGCTGCTATTTTGACGTTGCACCATAGTGAAATGAATGGAAGATTTTAGTAACTCTCACATTAGTGGATTTTGTGTAATCATTGTCTTTGTAGCTTGATGATCGAGCTGTGGATGCTGTAATGAATAAGCTCTTCAAGAATTACAAGACCTGGTGCAAATTTTTGGGTCGAAAGTTCAGTTTAAGGTTGATATACAAAAATCGCCATTTCACAAATACAAAGTGCTCAAACTTGAGGAACATTTCTATTATGTGATCCTGCCTTTGGATTTAGCTGATTCTTTGGTATATTTCCTGCGAATATAGGCTACCACAAGGTCAACATGAAGTTCAGCAGAGGAAAGTCCTCTATATGGGTTTATATCTTCTTATCTGGGTCGAAGCAGCTAATGTGCGCTTTATGCCAGAATGCCTGTGCTACATTTTTGATAATGTAAGCACTATTTTCCGGTTAACCGACTGTAAATCCTATGAATATTGAATGTAGAAGTAGATTAACACATGTTATATTCTGATGTTTTAGATGGCATATGAACTCCATGGATTGCTGGCTGGAAATGTCAGCATTGTGACAGGAGAGAACATAAAGCCCTCCTATGGGGGGGATGATGAGTCTTTCCTTCGAAAAGTTATCACACCCATCTATCGTGTTATTGAAAAGGTAACTCAAGTTTAAAATGAATAATCTTTTAGGTGCTGTAGCATTGGTTTCTGTATTCAAGTGCTTGTGACGTTCCAGGAAGCCCAGAAGAGCAAAAATGGGAAGGCAGCTTACTCTGCTTGGTGTAATTATGATGACCTGAATGAGTATTTCTGGTCGGTAATAACATTTTCATGGTTGACACTTATTTCAAACCATTCTTAGTGCTCACATCTTTGATAATCAGTTTTCCTTTTGACCAGGTCATCAGATTGTTTCTCATTAGGCTGGCCAATGCGTGATGATGGAGAATTCTTTAAATCAACGCGTGAAACTGTTAAGGTAGCCTCAAGAGTCACTATTATTGTACTGATATGTGATCAAAGTTGACTTGCTTCGCATTTCTGGCACGTTTTAGGGACGAAAGGTCTCCAAGGACAGCTCTAAGGGAACGGGAAAATCAAACTTCATTGAAACCAGAACATTCTGGCATATCTTTCGAAGTTTTGATCGTTTGTGGACATTCTATATACTAACTCTACAGGTACTTTAACACAATAAATTGGGTCTTTAACAAATTCATCATATAGTTGCTTCTAAATCTAAAGATCGATTAGTAGCAAGATTAAAACAACTGTGTTGCAGGCAATGGTGATCATTGCGTGGAGTGAAGCCCCACTATTATCTATTTTCAAGAAAGACGTCTTATATCCTGTTTCAAGTATTTTTATCACTGCAGCTTTTCTTCGCTTGCTTCAAAGTATGTCACTCTCAGATGGACTCTAAAATGCATTAGACAGTAATTTGCATGTGTTCATGATGTCTTAGGGAGTATTTAAGTGCCACATGTAGAATTTATAGGAGACATTTTAACATTTGAGCATAATAATTTCTTTTCTCCTGCGTAAACTATTTTCTGTCATTAAGTATTTAGATTTCAAAATAACGTGTTAATATCTCTTTGTTTCAACATCTCTTCCAATAGCACTTGTTTGTTTTAGAAATGTAGAGCTGTAAATTTATTAATTTTTCTATGTTTGTCTACATTGTGAGAGAATATGAAAATGGAAATATGTGGAAATCTTTTAGTTGTATCTGGTTTATTTAGTTTCCTACAGATGGAAAATTCTAGAGTCAGAGGCAATATATATATTAGCATCTCTATTCCGCTTTTAGTAACTTAGCAAAGGTTAGTCGTGTTAATTACTTACTTTTCAATAGAAGTATTGAACAATTAAACAATTGAAAAATTATATATTTCTCAATTTCCCCCAAGTTTACCTTTCTGTGTATATCTACCCTAAAATGATTTCCAAATGTGGACAGAGCATGAAAATTAGCCTGCTTCTTAACAAACGATTAGACAAATCTAGATAAAAAGTGTTGAGATCTAAAATAAATAACTATAAGAAAATGAAACGTGTATGTAATATGTTGCATCTTCTAGATATATGTAACTATTTGGTTTGAATGTGAAATTAACCTAAGTTATCCACAATGATAAGCGATTAGCCAACCCATGTCTCAAAGATAATATGTGAGACTCTCCCAACGTGTTCGGTAAGCGGTCATAAGTGATGTTAATGGTAATGTATTTTTGTGTAAATTATTTAGGGACTCCCATGTTAATATTCATGGTAATGCTACTACACCCCTAAACATCTCATTCTTCACAAAATTTCATTAGCATCCATTACCACTTGGAAAGGTAGTATTTAACTGTAATGGAAATTTATAAATAAAATATATGTTTGAGGATGATGTTTCATTACAATGGATATTGACATGATAGCTCTCTTATTGAATTACAATAAATCATCACCATTACCACCATTTATTACCGACTATCAAGTTAATCGTTGAAGATTAGTCATGCAAAGTTAATCATATCTTTTCTGAACCGTTCTTTAGCTTTTTTTTTTGCTTTTTGTAACGTACCTTGAGCAGTTCTCTGAATATGATAAAAAAAACAGAAAGATGAATTTGCACATATTTCCTATAAAGATCTGCTATCTGTCCGATATACTTATATCCACAGCAGATTTTTTCTAAATTCAATATTTCATATCAGCTTTTAAAGCCTTTTCCTGTGCATTTTTCTGATGAATAAAGATAACATGCATTTGTCTTATGTGCTTTATTCTGTCATGATGAAATTAGCATTTACTTGATACGCGTTACCATCTGGCCCAATGCTTCAGAAATCATATGTAGAATTGTAGATATAAATACTTCTATGATTCTGCAAATATTGTTTTAGGGTTGCTGTATTAAGTAAGGTTGGTGCTTTCGATCTGGTTGTCAGCAGAATTTTCCCCCCTATCTGTTTTATGTGTTGTAGGTGTTCTGGATGCTGTCATCAACTTCCCGATGAAGCGCAAGTGGATGTTCCTGGATGTGATGAGAAGTATATTGAAGATAGTTGTTAGTCTTGCATGGGCCATAGTTCTTCCACTCTTTTATGTACATTCCTTCAATGTAGCACCTCAGAAAATCCGAGATCTTCTATCGTTTCTCGGGCAATTGAAGGCGGTTCCTGCTCTGTATATCATGGTGGTAGCATTATATTGTCTTCCAAACATACTCTCTGCAGCACTGTTCCTTTTCCCAATGCTTCGACGTTTTATTGAAAACTCTGATTGGCTCATTGTACGGCTACTGTTGTGGTGGTCACAGGTACTTTAATTCTTTCTCTCTTTGAAATGTGGGAACATTTTGTTCGATGGTCTAAGTTAAGACTTGAACGTTGTTGAGTTGGTAACACTCAGATATTATTTCTTTTAAAATGCTGAAATGAATAACCATCTAAGTATTAGAGAGGGGTGCAACGGAAGCCCATAAAACTCAAACAGGAAGCATGACTTTACGTTAGTATATGACAAGAACACTATAAATCTCAGCATTGCCGAGATATGGGCTGTCCTTATGGAGACAACTATGCCTCAAACTCTTCTGAACTATGATAGACTGTCAGATAGCTAAAATATATACTTCATACCAGGAGTGTAGCCTATGTATTTTACACAAAGACTTAATGGGAAATATTTAAAAGTTTAAAGGTTCTGAAGATGAAAGAAAAGACCAACATTTTCAATATCATTTTATCTAATCAAAATATCATAACTTCATTAGTGTGGAAATGGTTGCATGATCAAATAAGCCAGGTGTGCTATATTCTGTTTGCTGGTATTTGATCTTTTCATTGCAATGATAAGATAGGGTTAGGACGTCAGATTCACTTTTTCAATAAAATGTATTGAAAAGAAAAAAATAGTAACGAGAGAAGCTATTTCTTTTTTAAAATAAATTTAGCTTAAATATTTATGCAAAAGGATGGAAGTTGGATGGAGATGTGGCTCATAAAATTAAAGCAGGTTGGTTGAAGTGGAAGAGTGCCATGGGGTTTCACTGAGAGATGGAAAACATACAACCGATTTCTAGTCTGTCTGATAAAAAGGTGAAAGGTTTTTTGTTTGCTATGATATAGTACTTTTCAAAGTGATGAGCAACTTTATAGCAATATACTTTCTTTGTTTCTTTTACTTGCAGCATTGGAGCATGGCACAAGTATATAGCCTATATAGCAGAGGAGAGAGACAGAGAGATAAAAAAAAACCCGATTTGCTAGGGGAGAGAAAGAGAGAATATATTGCCAATAATGTCAATGGTGCAAGTATTATGCAACTTCCTACTATGAAAATTGTTGCAAGTAAAAGAAAACGGATGAACTAACGAATAACAAAACTTGAATTTAGTGTCTTATGCTTGTTAATTTGGTTTATATGCAATTCAACATGCAGCTAGCTTATCTCCAGCAATGGTACACGCTTTTATGACCTCTATACGGGAACTCAATCTGCCAATTCCTACTCTCCCATCTACTAGTGTACCATAAATTTCAGCCATCTTATCTTAGTTCGACAGAGATGAGCTTTTGTAACTATTCAGTTGGTTTCATATGGATTTACATGGAGCAACTCTCTGTTACTGATAAGAGATAGATGGGATAATTATTTAATATTTTTTATGCATGATTCACAACATGAACATATCTGGTTCATTTTTGTTTTTGATGTCCATCGCTGGTTTGATAACGTTTCATCTAGTAGGGGTTTTTTAGGACTTGAACAGATCAAGAAGAAAGTCCAATTTAAATGCTAATAGGAGCGAGGTGTAAATTTGCTTTCTGCTGAACATAGATAACATATTTTCCTTATTTAACATAAGGGGGAACATAAACAGGAAGGATATATAGACAACTTCTTGGCAGCCATTAGATGGCTTTATAATATGTCAATTACTATTTCTCATGCATTTCATGGCCATATATGGATGAAATTGCATGTTTTCTTTTCTTGTTCTTATTTTTTTCCGTTAATAAATCTTTTTGCTTGTTTGCAGCCTAGAATTTATGTAGGGAGAGGAATGCATGAAAGCCAATTTTCTCTCATAAAGTGAGTCTGATATAAATAATTCTGTAAGGGATTCCATTAACCCTCAAACTTCCTATTGGTATTCTAGTCCATTTAACTACACATATTGCAACAGGTATACGCTGTTTTGGCTTCTTCTCCTGGCATCAAAGATTGCATTCAGCTATTTCATCATGGTAGGCTTTTGCTTCTTGAATGTTTGTTCTTTTTTTGGAGGCAACAGATGTTCCATTCAACCTATCATTGTACTCTTTTGGCAGATAAGACCCTTGGTGAAGCCAACAAAGGACATCATGGACATCAATAAAGTTGATTATCAATGGCATGAATTTTTTCCCCATGGTATCCGAAACTTCCTTTTATGTGCTTTTCTTTGGAACTCCCTATTATGACTTCATTCTGATGTTTCTCTTGTTACTACAGCAAAACACAATTATGGTGCAGTTGCCTCGCTCTGGGCTCCAGTTATCATGGTCTGCAGATTGCTTAGCGCCTTTGCTAACAATCATTTGTTCTCGCATTTCTATGCTTTACGTTTTATATGATGTTATTCTGGTAACATCCATTCTTTAACCGCGCAGGTTTATTTCATGGATACTCAAGTTTGGTACTCTATATATTCCACAATTTATGGTGGTTTTATAGGAGCATTTGACCGTCTAGGAGAGGTAATCGCTATGAACTTTGTAGACTTTACTGCACTTTCTGCCTTTTTTCGGGAAAGGTGTTTGTGGCTGGGGGGCTGGGGGGGGGGGGGTTATCGTATAAGCTGCAGGAAGTTTGAGAATAATATTTCCTAGGTACTCAAACTGTTAGCAGAGCTTATTTCTTCTTTCCGTTTTACTTGCTCTTCCTATGAATTGTCTGTAACTTTTACTCTCCCATCTCTGTCCCACTCTTTCTATCCCCATGCTTTGGGTAGAACCTTCTTTTGTCAAGAATTTGATTAACAGTGTACTTGATGCTCTTTTAGTCTTCTTGAAACATGCAAATCCATTTAGTACCCAGATCCTTGATACTATAGACAATTGCTGTAGGATCATGTATAGCTGATTTCTGTACTAGCTCTTTGTCATATAGACATGTGATTATTATTCTCTTCCTTCTTCACAGATAAGAACTCTTAGCATGCTAAGGACAAGATTCCAGGCACTACCTGGTGCTTTCAATGACTGTTTAGTGCCTTCTGATAAGTCACGCAAACGAGGTTTCTCTTTATCAAAGCGATTTGCTGAGGTTGCTATCCTTTTCTCTGTTATTACTGCCAAAGGTTGTTCAGGAGAAAGATTGATAAATTTGGAAAGTTTTGTTACTCCTATTCCTATAGGCTAATGCAAGCAAGAGAATTGAAGCAGCTAGATTTGCTCAGCTTTGGAATGAGATTATATGTTCTTTCCGGGAAGAAGATCTTGTTAATGACAGGAAAGGCCCCTCAACTTATACCTTTTTGCTGTTTTCTTTCATCCTACTTGCCATGTTACTGAATCATATAAACCATTGTTCAGGGAGATGGATCTGCTGCTCGTGCCATATTCCTCAGATCCTAGTTTGAAAATAATTCAATGGCCACCTTTTTTGCTTGCAAGCAAGGCAAGTGTAGTATGGAATACCAAAGATATTTATATTAAGAACTAGAATTTCACCCTTTTGACGACTGATTATTTCACTGCTTTTGCAGATTCCAATAGCATTGGATATGGCTGTTCAATTTCGACCAAAGGACTCTGACCTTTGGAAAAGAATTTCTGCTGATGAATACATGAAATGTGCGGTGATTGAATGCTATGAATCCTTTAAGCAAGTTTTGAACATTCTTGTTTCAGGAGAAAATGAGAAAAGGTTAATGTTGATACTTTGTTTATCATACTTCCTTCGTGTGTCGGTTTTTCTTTAATCTTTTCCTGATCTCACATGATAAACTTATCATTACTCCCTCCACTTCTCAAAAAGTTTGCTTTGTGTGTTAAGAGTAGTCAATGGTCAAAGGTTAATGTTAATGCTTAAATTATTATACTTCGTCTTTGTGTTGTTTTCTTTTTCTTTCTTTCATGATCTCACACGCCAAAATTTGATCATTACTCCCTTTGTTTCTCAAAATTTTTTGTGTATGTATTAAGAGTAATCAGTGGCCAAAGGTTAATGTTGAAGCTTTATTCATGATACCTCCAGTCTGTGTTTGTTTTCTTTTTACTTCCCCCCTGATCTCACTCGCCAAACTTTGATCAATTTCTCCCTACGTTTCTTAAGAAGTTTGGTGCGTATATTGAGAGTATTAGATGGTCAGAGGTTAATGTTGATGCTTTATTGATTATACCAATAAACTTGTCTGAAAAAGTACTTTCATCATTTTTTCTTTTCTCGATACGCCGTGTGTGCCGTAATGATGAAAAGGAGGAAGTGACTTCCGTTGTAAAATATTGGTAATATATATAGATTTATGAAATTGTGAAAGTAAGTATATAAACAAATCTAACAATATCATTTTCATCACAGGAATCAATATAATTCTTACCTAATTAATTCGAGTCGAAGTTTGCAAACTTTGGCATTAGAATTTGAATCAGGAATTCAGTACTTATAATTTGGAATGAAGGTATTATATTCGGAAAAAAAGTTCAATATACCATTAATGCTGCCTTATATTGATCAAAAGTTGATTTATCAATCATTTTTCCTTTCGCTCTTTTGTCTCCTCTGCTTGTCTAACCTCCTCTTTGAGAATTGCCAACTTGAATATCTGATTATCTTTTGAGTTTTTAACTTATTCTTTTTAACCAAGGTCCGGTGCTTGTTTCTTGTGCTAAAACATATTTGATCTGATATACTTGTATCCTGTGCTAATGTGGTCTTCATAAGAAATCATCTAGAATATCCTCTTGGATTGTGATTACATCTTATGCTTGAGTAATTGTTTGACAGGATAATTTCTCTAATTATAAGAGAAGTAGAGGCAAACATTTCGAAGAATACACTTCTTACAAATTTTAGAATGAGCGCTTTGCCCACCCTCTGCAAAAAATTTGTAGAGCTTGTGGGATATTTGGTGAGTAAATAATCAGTTGTATTGCCATGTTTCTATCTATTTTTGTCTAGTGAAGCTCATTATGTTTTACCATGTTCAAGAGAGATGGAGATTCTTCGAAACGGGACAGTGTGGTATTACTACTGCTAGACATGCTAGAAGTTGTTACTTGTGACATGATGGTGAATGAAATTCGGTAGTGTACCTGATTTTAACTCTTTATGCCTGACCTTTATTATGGAAAATTCTCATTAAATCGATATATTATCTCTGTTTGATAACTTATTAAGTGTCATGGTGCTTTCAGCGAGTTGACCGAACTTGGGAATAGCGGAAAGGACGGAAATCGACTTTTCGAGCATATAGTATTTCCGCCTAAGATTACACCACAATGGGAAGAACAGGTTAAAACAAGATCTTTTAAATGTGTCATAACATAGGTTTGTCACAAAATAATAATACATCTTGTTTGATTTACTGTTTCCAGATACGACGCCTCTATTTACTTTTGACTGTGAAGGAATCTGCCATTGATGTGCCCACAAACCTTGAAGCACGAAGAAGAATTGCATTTTTCACAAACTCATTGTTCATGGATATGCCGCGAGCTCCTAAAGTTCGTAAGATGCTTTCATTTAGGTATGCTGTTTAATCTCATGAGAAAGTTCATACATTGGGAGGTCTATTGAAATTATGTTATATCACGAGATACTACGTAGCATAGTGGATTATTTTATTTAAGCTCAGTTGGCTACCATTCTCAAGTTATCTATGCTGGTTGCATACCATCCTTTAATGAATCCATAAGATTATTGCACCTCTGTTGAGTAATAATTGTGATACATACTCAATTTACTGTCACTTATAATCCCCGCTCCCCTCTCTGTTATTTTGCAGTGTTCTGACTCCTTACTACAGTGAGGAGACAGTATACTCTAGAAATGACCTTGAAATGGAAAATGAAGATGGTATATCCATCATATACTACTTGCAGAAGATCTTTCCAGGTTCTGATATTGGCAAATTTTAAATAGAAGTCTCTATATAGAATATCTCTTCTCTATTTGTGGTAGTAGACTGAGGTTGCTGATTATGCAATTATACTTATTTTGTAGATGAATGGAACAATTTTATGGAGAGAGTCAATTGCAAGAAAGAGGCCGAGGTTTGGGAAAATGAGGAGAACATTCTACACCTTCGGTATTGGGTTTCACTCAGAGGGCAGACTCTTTGCAGAACAGGTATGCATTATGTGGTACCTACTCTATTTCATAAGAATATTTCTTCGTTCTCTCTTTCTATATATATGAATATATATATATATCTTCTGAATGCAGTTCGAGGGATGATGTACTACCGAAGGGCTTTGAAACTCCAGGCTTTTCTTGACATGGCTGATGAAGAGGGTATGACTACTATTTCTCAGTTGCAGCTCAATTGCTAGTTTTTTAGTTGTGGGAGCCTGCTACTAAGGTTTTGTTCTTTCGACTTTCGCCTGAATATGCTCATCTTAGATTATATTAGTTGTGAACTGGACTTGGGTAGCTCTTCTCTGACTGGAACTTATGGGAACTTGTTTTTCTGAAATTTTTCAAAGATGAAAAGAACAAAGCATAACAGCTTTGGAATGTTTGCAATGAATACAAGTTTCAATTAAGATGGTATATCAATTAGTATTCCGCTTTTTTAGTTGTAGTCCTGAAGATCAATGATTTTTAAAGCAGTTTTGATACACAATGATTTTCCTAATGAAGGTCCTACTCAATTTAGGGTGCGTTCTGTTCAACTTAAAAAATTAAGTTTCAGGTCCAATAAGTTCAGATAAGTTCAGATAAGTTCAGATAAGTTGCAATAAGGTCTAATAAGTGCAATAAGTTCCAATAAGGTCTAATAAGGTCCAATAAGTTCCAATCAGGTGCAATAAGTTCCAATCAGGTGCAATAAGTTCCAATCAGGTTCTAATAAGGTCCAATAAGTTCCAATCAGGTCATAATCCAATAAGTCCATTTAATAACATTTGTATTATTGTCCACTATTTTGTTATTCATAATTTCATATCACTATTAGCGGATTATGTTATTATTAGAATTTTAATTAAAGTACCACAATGATTATATAGTATTATATTATTAGTGTCTATTATTTTATTATTTATTTGTATTATGTCTATTATTTATATATTTGTATTATGTCTATTATTTATTTCATATTACTATTAGCTGATTAGTTATTATTAGAATTTTTTATTAAAGTACCACAATGTTTAGTATTATACTTGATTATTGTCTATTATATCTATTGAATAATATTATAATCATGGTTAAATAATTAAGGTTAACAATAATAATAATAATTATTATAATTATATATGTATAGGCAAATATATAAATAGTAATTTTTTGTTATAAAATAATTAATAATCATTATTTTTAAAGGACATATATAATTATTATTCCAAAAAAATTTTGAGGGGTAGTATTTACGTTATGGTAATATTTATGTTATTCATGTCAATGTTTTTGTCTAATAAGGTCAAATAAGTTTCAATCAGGTTCAATAAGGTCTAATAAGTTTCAATCAGGTCCAATAAGGTCTAATAAGTTTCAATCAGGGTCAATAAGTTCCAATCAGGTCCAATAAGGTCAATCAGGTTCAATCAGGTCCAATAAGTTCCAATCAGGTCCAATAAGTTGAATCAGGTCCAATCAGGTTTAATAAGTTCCAATAAGTTCAGTTCAGGTTCAATAAGTTCAGTTCAGATAAGTTCCAATAAGTTCAGGTCCAATAAGTTGAATAGAACGCACCCTTAATCACAGAATCCTATCACTGGGTGCATTCCTTTCAATATTCCCTGTATTTCATGATTTTTCTTAACAGAATTCAACTCAAAATAATAACAAAGTATGCCTTTTTAGAATCCTGTCGACATGATTAGGCACAAAATTTTGTGGACAATTTGGTTTTTGATATTTCAGTGCGATCTAACGACTGGAAAGTTTCAAAACAAAGTTTAAAATAGGGTTTCAAAGGAGCTTCTTCAATTTTATGCTATGTAATTGAGATATAATAGAAAACAAAATAAGAGAACCATTCTAGTTTTGCCTGTACCAGTATTATATGAAAAGATCTTAATAAGCCGTAATTTCCCGGAGGTAGGCTTATCTACTCAAGATGATACCTGGGGGTAGTGGCTGATCTTCATGGTTTAGCTACTGCTTCATCTACTGGAGATTATGCACTATACACCCTGGTGTACCTAAAGCATGGTACGCCCCCTCTCATTCTCCTCCATTATGTGCTGTTCACATGAGTTCATGGGTGGAGAATGTGAGAGGTCGTATGCATTTATTTAGGAGTAGGATGCAAATTGTACATATATATATATATAGATAATAGGCATTTTAACCAGGATGATTTTCAAATTCAGTAGTAAATTGGCCAGCTTTTGGGCCCGAGATATATTGATGTTTGAGTCTTTGTGTTGTTGATGGGCAGAGATCTTGCAAGGCTATAAGGCGGTTACAGAACCAATGGAGGAGGAGAAGAAAAGTCAGAGATCCCTTTATGCACAATTAGAAGCTGTTGCTGACATGAAATTCACATATGTTGCTACATGTCAGAACTATGGTAATCAGAAAAGGAGTGGAGATCGCCGTGCAACGGATATTTTAAATTTGATGGTGAAGTAAGTCCTACTTTGCAAATATAATATTAATTTCAGTAAGCAAAATCCAACATCTTATCATGCTTTTGTATCTCCTTGTTCCAGTCACCCATCCTTGCGTGTGGCATATGTGGATGAAGTTGAAGAAAGAGAAGGTAGTCAAAAGTCGCAAAAGGTATATTATTCCGTACTGGTGAAAGCTGTTAAAAATCTTGATCAGGTAAGCATACCCCTTTTTCCAGAAGCAGTAAATGAATTTATAAGTGTACCATGGTTCATGGAGACTGATTGAAAATTATTCTACAGGAAATATACCGTATAAAGTTGCCTGGACCAGCAAAGATAGGGGAAGGGAAGCCTGAAAACCAAAACCACGCCATAGTTTTTACCAGAGGAGAAGCCCTTCAGGCCATAGATATGAACCAGGCAAGTATAATTGGACTTCGTTGCATATTTTGGATGAAATAGACAGTATAGTAAATGCATTGTACTTATCGCAGGATAATTACTTAGAAGAAGCTCTGAAAATGCGTAACCTCCTTGAAGAATTCAATGAAGATCATGGAGTGCGTCCACCTACCATTTTAGGTGTTCGTGAGCATATCTTCACGGGAAGGTAGGATGTTATCTCTAGCAACCAAAAGTTTCTGTACTCCAATCATTCTTTGATATTTTGATTCATGACAGGCGTATCATTATGTCTTCCTTGCAGTGTATCTTCCTTGGCTTGGTTTATGTCTAATCAGGAGACCAGCTTTGTTACCATTGGACAAAGAGTTCTCGCAAGACCATTAAAGTATGCAACCTATTAGACTATAAGTAATTAGTATCTGTTTATATGTCTTATGAAATGATTTAGAAATGACAGGAGATATGGAGACAAATCAACTCATACTGTTTGAACTGCATTTGTTATTTGTTAATATATTAATATACAATAAATCTAGATGTTAATGTCACAATATAACCTGTCATGCTACATGACTTGAATCTATCATCATATCGTTATGGAGCACAAGAGTATTGCATTCTGTAATATCGTCTATAAATTTATGATTTATTCTCTCTAATAATTTTTCTGTTTTGTCGCTTTAACTGTGTTTGCAACTTTTCTCACTTTCTTTAATGATTTCAGGGTCCGGTTCCACTATGGCCATCCAGATGTCTTTGATAGGATCTTTCACATTACCCGTGGTGGAATGAGCAAAGCTTCTCGTGGTATCAATTTGAGTGAGGACATTTTTGCTGGTATGATCCTCCGCTCTTTCTTCTTCTCTCTCTCCCTCTCTCTCTCCCTCTCCCCCCCCCCTCTCCCTCCCTCCCTCCCTCCCTCTAGGGCTGTTTGCTTTTGTTCCCAAAAATCATGTTTGTGTGCGTTGTTGTTTTGAGGTAGTTGTTAAATTAAGACAGCCGTTATATTTATCCCATTTTTCTCGTATGCATTTGTTGTAGGATTCAACTCAACATTAAGGCGTGGTAATGTTACTCACCATGAGTATATACAAGTGGGAAAGGGACGAGATGTTGGGCTCAACCAAATCTCATTGTTTGAAGCAAAAGTAGCCTGTGGTAATGGGGAGCAGACACTCAGTCGAGATGTGTACCGGTTAGGTCATCGTTTTGACTTTTTTCGCATGCTCTCCTGTTACTTCACGACAATTGGATTCTATGTCAGTTCCATGGTAAGCACTTATCACACAACATTGTGAAATTTTTGGCTGAAATTCTTTGATTGTGTGGATCAATAATTAACTATACCAATGTGCATGAGTGCCCTCAATCTACCATTGGGTTACACATATGATGAGCAAAATTTCATTAAGATAAACATAAAGTCACCAAATTTAGAATGCAAAGAAATTTAAGACCTTGGGAAGTTGGGAGCAGTACGAAGTAATTTGAACTGCAGAATCTAATATTAGGAAATCAACCATGTGAAAATATTCTAATAGTAGCAGGTTTTGTATGAACCTTCTGGAAATGCTACTTGATTTCCTTAACATACATATTCAGTAAAAGGATAACAATTTACCTGCTTTATCCAGAAGTAGAAGTGAGCCTATCGTATGTGATTTATAGCTTCTAAAAATGTGATGAGGGATAACTTATTAATTATGTAGTAAAATGTCTTTTTGGTGCATATGTGAAGACTTGGCAAAAAAATGGGATTTGGGTTTTTGGTGCTAATCATAGCAATTTCGTCTGCTCAGCTATTAGAAATTTAGCCTTTTGTTACAACTACTATCTGCTCATCATGATTTGCTGCAAGACCTGATGGCTACCTGTTAGGCTGTTAGTCTGTTACTGACCTTCTAATATAGTATTTGCTACTGTAAGACTTTCGCACGTTTCTTTAGCAAAGGTGCATCCTCCTTATTTCTCGTCTTGTATGCTGGGTGTTCTGTGGTTTATTAACAAAGACATATTGCTGTTCTGTTCCATTGGATGTTGCTAAGACATATAGATGATTGATTGTGAATATGCAGATGGTTGTCCTTACTGCGTATGCTTATTTATATGGAAGGCTTTATCTATCTTTGAGTGGCTTGGAGCAGTCAATCATTAGGTTTGCTAGGGCCAAGGGAGAAACTGCCTTGAAGGCAGCCATGGCTTCAGAGTCTGTTGTCCAACTTGGACTCCTAATGGCTTTGCCCATGATCATGGAGATAGGATTGGAGAGAGGATTTACAACTGCATTGGGTGAAATGATCATCATGCAATTGCAGCTAGCATCTGTTTTCTTCACTTTCTCTCTTGGGACAAAAGTTCATTATTATGGGCGTACCATCTTGCATGGTGGAGCCAAGTACAGAGCCACTGGACGTGGTTTTGTTGTCCGCCACGAGAAATTTGCTGAAAATTATAGAATGTATTCAAGAAGTCATTTTACAAAAGGGCTAGAGCTTATGATGTTGCTTATAGCTTATCATTTGTATGGGTCAGCGGTGTTTGGTTCCACAGCCTATATACTCGTGACTGGCTCCATGTGGTTCTTGGTCATATCTTGGTTATTTGCTCCCTTCATATTCAATCCTTCAGGTTTTGAGTGGCAGAAGATTGTAGATGACTGGGATGATTGGACAAAATGGATTAGTAGTCATGGTGGTATTGGTGTACCAGCAACCAAGAGCTGGGAGTCATGGTGGGCTGAAGAGCAAGAGCACTTGCAATACACAGGATTCACTGGACGGTTCTGGGAGATTGTTCTCTCTCTCCGATTCTTTCTATATCAGTATGGAGTAGTGTATCATCTGCATGTAGCCAATGAAGACACAAGCATCATGGTGAGTCTGAGGAGAAACAATCTTTAAGGTTCAAGCTCTTTTTCCCAATTTTGAAATGCTTTCCAAGTATCTTGCTTCTCCAAAAATGCTGTGTTAACAAGCAACATTTAAGAAGTAACAAGTACCGCGATTGCATAGTGCTCTTTACCTAAGTAAGATATTCTGTTAGTTAAAACTTCACATATTACACAACTCTAAACTTAAAAGCCAAAAAAACGAGAAAAGAAGAAATAGCTGTTGGCCATTCAACTATATTAGTTTGTGACATCATGTAATTGGGCCTTAATCTTACTTTTCAAAGTCACAGGGTTCAGTGAAGGTTAGAGGCTAAGTAGTGTTTCATCTGACTTGTTTTCCGATAAATCTTTGGAATGACTTCTCTCTTTTGTTACTTTCAGGTTTATGGCCTGTCATGGCTTGTGATTGTTGCTGTGGTTATCATTCTAAAGGTAAAAACTTCGAAAAGTCCACTCTGATGCCTAAAACTAAGTTGTTTATGTTTATCCCAATGTGGATATTATTACTGAACCCCTAAATTTTGGTAATGTGACTGCAGATTGTATCCATGGGTAAAAAGAAGTTTAGTGCAGATTATCAGTTGATGTTCAGACTTCTGAAACTTTTCCTTTTCATTGGCTTTATAGTCGCGCTAGTAGTCTTCTTCTTATTCTTAAATCTGACAGTTGGAGACATATTTGTTAGCTTGCTGGCCTTCATGCCTACTGGATGGGCTCTTTTATCAGTATGCTCTCTCTCTACCTCTTTTGTTTTATCTATTATTCAACCATTCTTTTTCTTTTTGTGCCTCTTCTTAATGTACATTGTTGTGCACCTAAACTTGAGATGCATTACTAGCAATAACCACGTCAAGTTATCCTCAGCTCTGTTGTTAACTAGGTCTTAAGCAAATTTTCCAACAAAATAAACTTGTGTATTCCAATTGATCATTTTCTTGCTAATTCTCCTTCCATCGTTATATCACTCCCTTTATTAATGTTTGATATGTACTTTATGATATTCTTGTACAATGTTTGTCAACTTGTTAGAACAGTTCATTATGTTTTAAAGCTACATATATGATATATGTTTGGTGACAACAGACATCTCCCTGGTGTCTCATACATCTAACTATATATGAACAGATATCAATAGCATGTAGGCCGGTGGTGAAAGGCATGGGAATGTGGAGTTCAGTCAAAGCCTTAGCAAGAGGCTATGAGTACATCATGGGGATTCTAATTTTCACTCCAGTAGCAGTGCTAGCTTGGTTCCCATTCATCTCCGAGTTCCAGACGAGGCTGCTGTTCAACCAAGCTTTTAGCCGAGGGCTGCAGATCCAACGTATATTGGCTGGTGGAAAGAAGCAGAAATAAACACTCATCTATGAAGCGATCACTCTGTAATTCTTGCTGAAAAAAAAAAAGATTTTTCCTGCAGGAAGACATGATATATCTGGTGTTTATCATGCTAGTATATATTGGCAATTGGGGGATGCCGATGTTCAGCACTTTTCAGAAAATACCTATCGGCACCGAGATCTCGGCCAGAGGCTCCACTTTCTAATTGATGCCCCCAAGCCGGAAAATTTGTTCCTCAAACTTGCTTGAGCTCATCAAGATCTTCAATTCATTCTTACTTTTGTCTATCAGCTCATGACTTATGCTCTTCTTTTTTTCTCACCCATGTATATATGAGCTTGGATTCAGATTAGTTTTCATTATTCTTCCAGCTGTATTCTTTGTTGGTGCAAGACTATCACATCTTTTGGGTCATTATAGGATTATTTTCAAATTAAGGTTCTATTGTGGACTTTGTTCTGATTGGCCGGCTTCATAATCATAAGCAGATTTATTGTATCATGAAACTCTAAAACTAGTAAAGGTAGTTTTGGAATCACAATTAGCTAACAACTATTTAAAAGGTATAAAACTCTAAAAATCCCACCAATAAATTATTCCAATAACTTTATTGGTCATTTCACCTAATAAAGTACCAATTAGTTGATAATTATCTATCAAACACTTTCACACAAATTGATAATACAAACAACTAGTCATAGTTAGCTAAAACAATAAGACAACAAATTTTTGTGAATAACAACAAATTCTATTGTTGCTAGATTGATTTGTTTTTGTAGTGCAATGAGATTATTTTTTACCAATGAGAGAAAAAGCTCGGCTAACCTCCTATCTAAGAGGCCAACCTAAAACGTCCTTTTAGACCGGAAAGAAAAATCAATATTCTACGGAAGGAAGAAAATAGTAGGATTATTGTAAAGTTTCCCCTTTGAAAGCCATAAGGTCCGTCACTCCATTTTCATCTCTCCCTTGATAATAGTGCAGTGAGATCATGAGTATACCGTTCTAATTTCTAACAAAAGTGTATTTGTATTATTGTAGCTTTAATTAAAAACAACCAAATATAATTATGCTACATTTTTTCGTAGTTTTATACACTTTTTTTAATATTCACAAGGTATATGTAGAATAGTCACTCATACTACATCTTTATATCATCAAACAAAATATAGTTAACATCACATGCAAAACACATAAGTATGACATTATTTGTTAGACATTAGTTTACACGTATTTAACCTATTAGTCAACTTTAATTAATTTCAATCATATATTTTCACTAATAAACTTTGCATTTTAAGTCACTCAATTGATACCACAGCCTTGTGGCTAACATTTTTATTTTCTACGTCAAAATTGGTAGGAGGCTTGGAGCAATAATGTAAACAAACTGACAAAAAGGCAACGAATGTTGGGATATTCTTCAAGTTTTATGCCAAATCAGTGGAATTCCTATATTTGCGGGTGTCAAAAGTACTGTTGATTCAAGGCCCAAAGGGTAAGGTTGAATTTAGTTCTCTCTCGCTTTTCTTTGCCCATTGTTCAACAATTAGGCAAGCTGCTGCCATAGGTTGGGATTTGGGAAAGTGCAACTACCTTGGCACTGAGTTCACTCAAGGTACACCCGGGTGTACCATGAGCATGGTACACCCAGGGGCATTTTCGTTATTAATCAAAACTTCAGTGGCATTCTCGTAATTTCCGAGGCTTATCATCATCTTCCTCAGCAGCAACAGAAGTTAAACTTTCCTCAGCATCTTTCATGGAATGATGACGGATCTTCCTTCATCTTTTGGAAAAGCATTTGCTTTGTGAAATTCAACGCCGGCGAAGCAGATTTCCACCGGAGATTCGATCTTCTTTCTCGCTCATTTCTTTCTCACTCTTCTTTCTCGCTGGAATCACGAAATCAAAACTTGGAAATTGAAACTTCAATTCCCAGATATGAGTACTTTGCATTTTACTCATTTTTTTTGTTTGTTGTTGTTTTGCTCGTTTTCTTCGATTTATTTTTGCTAGTTGTTCGGAGTGAAGACTTATGAAGTGGAGGAGAGAGAATCAACCACCATTGTTGAGGTGTTTGTTAATGACGGATTATAATTGTTGTGGGAGGAGAAGAGATAAAGTAGTTTGTTCATGGTGGTGGTGGTTTAGAGCAGTCCTCATTTACATAATTTGTGCTCATTCAAGTTTGCTCATTTCTTAAATGAGTAGAAATGTTTACTTATTTGCTCATTTTGCTCATTTGCTCATTTTGCTCATTTTGCTCAATTGCTCGTTTGCTCATTTTGCTCATTTTGCTCATTTGGAGAAAATAGTCTTGGGGTGTACCATGAGCATGGTACACCCAGGTGTACTATAAATATTCTCCCTTGGCACTATTGTATACTTGTACCATTATACGTGCTCTAAAGGGTAAAAAAGAATACTGTTTTAATAGAATACATTATATTATATGTACTCTTTTTATATTTTTTATCTTTCTCACTTAGAATCTTGACACTATTCACAATTAGAGGGGATCTTTTAAATTTTTCTCAATATATAAGAAAAAAATATAGTCATGTGGGGTTTTTGTTTGATTCGTCTCAATGAGTACATTATTAATATTCAATTATTATAATTTTTATTAATATATAATGAAAGATATTTAATGTAGAATAAGTGCATTGACAAACATGCAAAGTCAATGTAGGAAAGATAAAAAAATACAGAGGGAGTATACTTTTAAGTGAATTTGTGTATCTAGATTCTAGATTGTTAATTTCTTTTAGTATTGATTAGATCTGATAGTACGAAATATATAAACGGCTTAATATGTACTCCCTCCGTCCCAAAATATAGTTCTCATTTTTCTTTTTTCACGGTAATTTATGCAAATAGAATCTAAGAGAGATAATAAAGATTTTTTGTTTATTTAAATAAATATTGTATGAGAAAAGATGATTTTAGAAGAGATAATGGATAATAATTGGTGAAAGAGCATTAATTGTAACATTTTGGTTTGAATAAACAAAGGAAAAATCAAATTCAAGAAGCAAATAAATGATGGGACATGGGTTTTTCTAGACAAATTACGAAAAAAATGTGGAATTAAATATAGAAACGGGAACTATATTTTGGGACATCCAAAATGAAAATGGGAACTATATTTTGGGACGGAGGGAGTAACTTATTTAATATAGATCAGATTAGAGTTGAGTTTTTCAACTCATTTAGGGCGTGCTTTGCGCTTTTAGGTAACTTTAAGTGTTTAAAGATTGAATATAGTTTATTTTTTATTATTCATATATTTAAACTAACAACTAGTTTTACAGAAACCTAACTATCACAAAAGTTATTTTCATAGTCGAACTCTAACAACTAATATTAGTTGAATAGCTAACAACTACTTCTACTGCTAATAAATACTGCCACAACTACTTTTGCTGAACATACTCTTAGTAGATGAATTTATATGTAACATTTAACTCGTTTAATCATTTAATTATTAACACTAACAAATACTCGAACCCATCTCCAACCCTAAACAAAATGACGGAGGGAATACATTACAATAATTTAAATGTTGACTTGGCAGTAAGAGCAAACACAACAAGTAAACTCTTTTTTTCCCCACCCCATAAAAAAAGGTACAAACATAAAATCTCTTGCACCACAAATATAAATAATAAACCTGAAAAAAGAAAAAAAAATATGACGTGTGAGGAGAGAGAAAGAGTATGTGGCAACTGGCAACTGGCATGAGTTCAAGATTGAAAAGGGCCCCACTTCAACTCATGAAAACTAAATTTTGACGAATTTCTCCCAAAATTTTCCAATATTTTTTTTATTGATCTTCTTCTTCACCCTATAGTTTTCCTCACTTTTAAGGCAACCACTTCAATTCAAAATCAAATTCTCTCATCTCAATTTCTCATAATTCAACCTGTTTTTTTTTTCTTTTTGATCTTCAATTATAACCCAGAAAAACCCAATATTTCAATTTTGGTTTCTTATGAAGTTATGTCAAACCAATAATTAACCACCCAAAAAAAAAAAAGAACCTTTTTTTTATTTTTTGGGTATTTAATTTTTGGTGGGTATTTCATGTCTCGAAGATTTAAGCCAAATGCTGATGACAGTGATGATGAAGAGGATGATAATGGTGAAGACAACAACAATGGAGTTTTTGAAAAGAGAGAGAAAGAGAATTATAAGAGGAAGAAAAAGAGAAGATTTTGCAGTTACAAAAGAGCCAAAAAGGTTGTTCTTTCTCCTTTTAGCAAGTTTCATAATGTCTACAAAAGATATAAAAGGTCTACTTCTTCTCATGAAATTCCTAATTTGTCTAGTAGTAGTATTAGTAGTACAAGGAGTGGTGGAAATTATTCTTGTTGTTTGTGTATTTCAATGCCTCAAACTTTGGACTCAGATTATGAGGATACTGACCCAAATCATTCAAATGTTTGTTATGGATATTATAAGTCTCTGATTGAGAATAATGATTTCTATTCAAAAGAATGCAATACCCATTTTGGTGATTGAAGGATTGATTGAATTATTCATGATATATAGTGAGTTTATTGAATTAAGGCTCAATACCCATGTTGGTAAATTGTTTTGTTTATTCATCTTATACAATGGGTTGATTGAATTTAAGGCGAAATTCGCATTTTGATGATTGGTTGGTTCATTACTTCATTCATTATGATGATATGAAATGGGGTTTTTGTGTTGTGGCTCAATGAACTTGAGCATGGCAAAATTGTGATATGGCCTTCCTTTGGGTGTTTTCCTATGGATGGAGAAAGTTGGGAAGTTGTTACTTTTTATAAATGAAGATTATACCTATTTCGATTTCGAATGTAGTTTTAGTTGCATTCTGCATATGTCTGGAGATTGCTGAATTTTGGATCAGACTGAGGCGGAATTTGATGGATGCACATATATTTTGGAGCTATGGATACCTTAGAGGTCCTATAGGAGGATAGTGTAAGTAGACAGTAGTTCTCATCTCCCAAATGGAGGTTGTGAGGTGGTTAAATTCGTCAATTGCAATTTAGTTTCATTAGTTGATTGTTATTATTTTTTTCCTGCTATACTATATGATTATTTTCTCTGCATACAAGTTCTCAGTTGTATATTTAAATCTGTGAATGAATAAAATCTGTTTTCATGTCCTTTTTTGTGCCGTATTACTTTTCTCTTTGCTTAATAAAGCTTCTGTCTGTAGAATCTTAAAATATATGGGTGGTGAATATGTTCTGTTTTGATGATAAGTATGCCAGGCTCTTACTGTGGTAACAAATCTTTGAGGAAATGGTCCCATTACCTTTACTTGAGTCATTGATAGTTGACATAGTACGATTCCAATTTCTCCTCATGGGGTTTGGCATCATTGAATTAGATTATCTCGTGATTGATTGTCGTGCTCTATATACCTTTGATCATGCTGAGAGTTCAAGCCGGGTTAGAAACTGAGAATTTAGGATTAATGAATGCTATTTTTATTTTGATTTACTTTATGCATTTTTATTGATGCCAGACCTTTACCTTTCCATCTTTTGTATTGGTGTTATGGTGTATTGAGAGCTAAGTAGACAGCCTTTGGATACCACCCCACTAGACTTTACCGACTAAGCTAGCTGACAGTCAATGCCAGGCTTCTTTAGTCAAGTGTAAGCAGCTAAAAACTTATGTGAGTTTTTTTTGCTTCTCATAGAGAATCTTTTGGTGACTGCTATGGGCTTCCTTTAAATGAGCAAGAACCTCGCTTCATCCCTCGATACCTGAAGGAAAAAGGAATGAGCCTCTCATCATGTCCCTCTTTAGTTTGTATTAGGACCGTCTTAATTATAAATACATGTGAAAGAATGAAGTATGAAGTTGGCGTACTTTGTATCTCCCTAACTTTTGTGAACAGTCATCCATATTGTGTGTAAGCATTATGTTTATTGCAAACCCATCCAGCTGCAATCTTTTTGTTTCCATTTCTCTTTCCTGGTTTCATCACAAACATCAAATAGACGAGTTTTCTTCCAAATTCTACCCTTCCTTTTCAATTTTCCTCTCTGGTACTCTATCAGAAGAAAAGTTAGATAGCGGACATTCTCTTTGGAGATAGGCAGTAGGCACTACCTTCAGCAATAGGCTTTACTCCTTCGACTGCGTGAAAGATTGGCTCTGAGGAGCTAAATGCTTATCAGCCTTGCCAGCAGATAACAAAACTTTTAGTGAATAATGTTCAATTGTTAAGGGATTAGTTACAATCTTTTATTGTGATTTACATACGCTGCGCTACCCTCAGGCAGGTGTGTGTGCTCTACATTACCATATAATGCAGTTGCTCTTTGAATAGCTTACAGCAGTTTATCCTCAATGTCCTATTTGGAAGCTGGCAATATAGTCGGGAACATAGTATGTAGTACTACATTTTATATGCAACTATAACAGCAATTTTTTGCTTTGTTGAGACTGCTGAAATTTTGTAACTCCTTGGTGGTTTATGTTAGCTTACTTATGGGGCTTCTATCAATTGTTGTGGCATTTAGTGTGTGCTTGAGCCTTGAAGCCTTATTGGATGTTCCTGCCATTACATGTGAACATGGCAAAGATAATCGTTGCTGGGAGAAGTTTCCTACTATTGCCATGTGTTCGGGTGAAGGAATACGGAGAAGGCGAGGGAACTGGGAAATGAGAGTGGGAGGTCTATTTTCCCTTGTCGGGTTATTGACTGATCTCGTTTTAGTTCAGTTTAGCTCAGCTATTTTTCTTTCACAGTTTTCCTTCAATTCAGTTTAGTTTTGCTCGTTTCAGTTCAGTCAACTATTTTCGTCTTACCTTTTTCTTCAGTTCAGTTCTGCTCGTTTCAGTTCAGTTCCAAAAAAACAGAACTTAGTAGGGAAATCAACTCATTCATGAGGGAATTTTGTAATAGAAACCAAATCTAGTGATTCTAATTTTGGTCGATAGTAAAGATGTCACTCGCTAAGAGAATCCCATAGAACAAAGAGAAGAAAAGTTTTAGTACTTTTTACGTCAGGTGTCATTTTGAAGAATCCAATTTCCTAAGTATCTACTAAAGTAGCTAAATTAAGTTTATTCCGCGTCCAACTTTTGAACATAAAATAAAAGCAATTGCCAAAGATAGCTTACGCTTACACGACTACACTCAAAGCAATTGCGAATTAAGCCTTAAGGATGTATACTCTTCATCTTTAGAAAAAGAGGATTGATATTTTGATGGAAAACACTACAGTCCACTAATAACTCGCCCATTAGTTGCGCATTTTTTACCGACTCAATTTCAATTTACATGTAGGTTTTTTTTTCCTATATATTTCCTCCATTTTTTAGTTATCCTATTTACTTTTCGTCACTATTTTATCAGCCAACTATATAACGTTATTATACATCTTTATATAAGAAAAACGTAGCTAAGTGAAATTTCGTTAGATTTGTAGGATTGCAAATAAATTTTTATAATTTTTAGATACTAATAACGTATTGCAAACAAATTTTTATAATTTTAGATACTAATAACGTTCAAATAAATATCTCGACAAACGTGAAAAAGCAATCAGTGCAACTGAAAAAACAAATGGAATATATTTTATTTTGTAATATCTTTTTATTATTATTATTATTATTATTATTAGGAGTAATTATTATTTTAAATGTACACATTGGGAGAACTTTTGAAATTTTACATGCTTTCGTTGATTCCATAATTGTTATGTCATTTGATTTTTTGTTAATAAACTTGACCAACAAATTTTAACTAGAATATATGACACATATTTTGTTGTTAAATTTTATTGAAAACACATTTGAGTATATAGATTTTGTTGGCTTAGTATATATTCAAGATGAAGTTTGTATAATTTATACTCCTACCAAAAATGTTTGTATAATATATACTAATAAAATATTGATTTTCATACGTCTTGACTTACTTATAATCGATTTAGAAGGTAAAATTTTTAAACGTTGGTCTCAATTTATATGTTTTTATGACTCGCTCGAAGTGCTTGAAGACAATAAACGTTTAAAAAACTTACCTTCTAAACCGATTATAAGTAACCCAAGACCTATGAAAATCATAAGATGATATACTTGAAACTTGTAGAGAATAATTCATAGTTGAGACTTAAATAAGAAAATGGGTAAAATTGAATCTCCTCAGGTGATTTTTTCCTAATTTTAATTTTAGTAACTAATGTCAATAATGAACACAAAACCCAGTGCGTTGAGCATGATACATTATACAGAGCTATATGGACTAGTGATATAATAGAAGTGAATTAATATAAAACTAGTTATTATGTCCGGATTATGCCTTGAGTAAGAAAATTTTCAATTATTAAAATTGTACTTTAAAATGTTAACACTAAATACAACTCAATCTAGTGGTTAAAACTTGAGGTTTAGGATTAAAACCTATACCATGTAATTTCTAATTTTTTTTTTTATTGTACATGGGTTACATGTAGGGCATGTTCTCCCCAGCTTATTTTCAGTTCTGTTCAATTCAATTCAGTTCAGTTCAGATCAGTTCATATCAGTTCAATTCAGTTCAACTCTTGACAATACTTTTACTCTCACATATCAATATTCATTTCAGTTCAGTTCAATTCAGTTCAGCTGTTTTATGCCGAAGAGAACAGGCCCTAAAAACTCTTTAGAAAGAGCATCACGCGACACAATTCCTTGTTTAGAAACACCTTTTAATATATTTATATATATAGTCATATAGATATGACTTGATCTTGGATTTTACCCTGAAGAACCCTAAAAATTGCTGAATGCAGCATCACCAGCATGTATTTGCCATTTAAAAGTTAACGTTGTTCAGCTTATATTTTCGTTTTGCATTTTTCTTGTTAAGCATTTCTTTGAGATCAGTGGATCACCGGGTAATTTGGCCCATGACAAGAAAACGACATCACTTATTCAAGAGTCAAAGGGGCCAATAACCAATTGGGTGCTTCGACTTTGGAAACTCATGAGTCATGATGTTGTATTTAGGGCTGTTTAATATCGAATATTGGATTCGATCCGATCCGAAAATCCGGATATCCGAAAATTTCGGATCGGATGAATATCGATTTGAATTCGATTTAAAATTTTCGGGTCGGATCACCGGGTTTTCGGGTTGACATTTCTGAAAAACTCCGATCTGTATCCGATTTGAAAACCCAATTTTTTTCGAATATACGATCCGAAATATCCGGAATCTTAAATCGGACCGGATATCCAAAATTTCGGATCGAATCGCGGATTTTCGGATCGGGTATTTTTGAACACCCCTAGCTGTATCCACAGGTGCTTGGGCTAGATCGATTATGTTTTCAATTTTTTATGAAAAAAAAATTGTATTTGAGCACATTAATTTTAATGTTACATACTGTACTTTGAAATTAATCGAAATTGTATGTAATTTTAAACAGTAATATAATAGTAGTCCTCTTTCAAAGTTATAATTTGATATTTATTTGAAATTTGAAATGAAAATCATGAGTTGATGAGTAAATCTACTAATGTTAATGATATATCAAGTAAGTAATATGAAAGTAAATATATTACTGAGCCTTCATTTTATAATTTTGTCCTCAATAACTATTGCCATAACATTCAATATTTAACACATGGAAAGTAATCTAAGTAAATAGCTATTCATATTTTTAATGATCAATAGCATTTATTAATCATAACTTGTTTTATTTATTATTACATCTTACTCTTATAATTTATGGGTGGGTTTCGCGAGATAGGTTGGCCTAGTTCGTGAGCTTGTCTGATTTGTGGTTTCATCTGATTTGTTTGTTAGGCTGGGTGGGATGGGCTCAACGGTTTTCCAAGCGGACTTTCATGGAATGGGTCCAAAAGTTCTCAACCCACGATCCACACGAGGCGGGCTGGATCGGGTCGGACGGTTAACCATCTCTACTTGTTTATTTCTAGGTTGGTCATATAGGTCCAACATATATAGATGCATAATACAAATGAGATGGATAAGGCTTACGAGGAGGAGCAACATACCATTACTTGTTACTACATATATATATTTTTTATTGGATCAAAAACATATATATATATATTTTTAGATTTGTGCAATTTGACTTTTAAGCTTTTCAATGCAAAAATTTGATTATTAACATCTTTAGTTACAAACAAGTAAAATCATAAAAAAATATTGATATTTGAAAAATTAATACGAATTCAATAAGATCCCACCTGATTATGATTTGCATTAGGTTTAATTAAACTGCAACTGATAGTCAAAGTAAAATATGTGAATATATTTTTGTTTTTTAAAAAATTGGTAAGATGAAAGACCCTATTGAACTGATATCTCACACAGGTACAACCAACCAGGTTTGCAAGCCAGTAAAATGTATATATATATATATTATATATATATATATATATATATTATATATATATATATATATATAATATATATATATATATATAAATATGTCAAAGTACGAAATGATTAGATTAATAAGAATTAGAGATTAGTAGTAATTGTAATGTACCCCGACTCAAAGATTAGAATTTTCGCGATGTCAAAAAAGAATACTTCCTCCGTTTCATAATACTCGCTATACTTTCCATTATGGAAAGTTTCATATTACTTGCTACACTTTCATTTTGGGCAATAAACTCTCTTTATCTCTCTCCTCTCACTTGCGTCTCTTTTCTTTTTACTCTCCACTTCTTTCTTCTCCAAAAATTGTCTAGAAATCCATAAATTAAGAAGTGTAGCGAGTAATATGAAATCGTAAAAGTACAATGGAAAGATTTTTTTGGGGACACATTGGACATAAGATGAGAGTCATGAGAGAGGGGTATGGGATGAGGGTCCCTGCTGGCTCAGTGACAGTGAATGAGAGATCGGACGTACACGTGAAACAGTGATGGGGGGTTTCCTCACAGCACAGATTCTGAAGCTCACTTGCGTGGATTTTCTTATCCTTTACTCCCACTTCCTCAAATCTTGCCAATTTTAGCCCATGTCCCCATGTCCCTCATCCCTCAGGCCCTCACCCCTCATTCATCATTGAAAGAAAAAATTTCATGAAATTTTCTATAAAAAATTTGATAGTAGAATCAGATTTAGACTGGATTAGTATTGTTCACCTATCCCCTAAAAAAAAAAAAGTATTGTTCACCTAATTAATTAATAATAGATTAAGATAAAGAATTATTGTCGGTTTTCTTTTGTTTTTTTCTTCTAAAATGGAATATGAAAGTAGAATAATGCAAACCCATAAAAGCTCTTTTACTCTCTTACTTTTGGGTCTTGAATTTTGATAGGAGTAGAGAAAACTGTTAGGATGGTTATTGAGTAAAGTATGTCATGTGGGGCTATTTTTGGGATATATAGGGTAAATGTGACAAAAAAGTTGTTCAAATAAGAAATATATATATTTGATTTTTTTTTTCGTGAATAGTGTCAAATGGAGTATTAGTTCCTCCAATGCGCTGAACTTGAAATTAATTCCATGAATACTGTCCACATAGGACAGCACGCGAGAAATTTTATTTTCGACAAAGCAAAACCGCTACTCAAAGTAACGGTTAACTTTAAGTTAAGTCGCAATTGTTGGTAGGGATTTACGATGTAAGAACCGCTACCGGGTGTAGCGATTTAAGACGTAAAACCGCTACTCAGTGTAGCGGTTTGTACTGTGAATCACCACGGAGCGAAAAGGAGGAAACACAAGGCACGTCAACTTGCTGCATCCAGCACATAGGTCGTGCGTGGCACGCAGCAGGCTTGCGTTAAGCGCTGGCTAGTCGCGCTCCACAGCACGACCTGTGCGCTGGACGCAGCAAGCTTGCGCCTTGCGCAGTTGGGTTGCGCGCCACGCACGATTGTGATTCCTTTTTTTTGTTTCGTGGTTCTGATTTGTACTAAACCGGTACTTTGAGTAGCGGTTTATATGCGTGTCTCATAGCTTCTCTTAGTGACACAATATAACCGCTATTTCAAGTAGCGATCAACTTCACATTACTGGTATTAACCGTTACTTGGAGTAGCGGTTTTATTAAAAAATCAAAATTCTGGCGTGCTGTCCTACGTGGACGGTATCTATGGAATTAATTTTAAGTTCAACGCATAGGAGGAATTAAGACTGCATTTGACATTATTCATGGAAAAAATTCAAATATATTTCTAACGAAAACACCATTTTTTGATTTTAAAAAAATAAGTTTTGACGTCAAATAAGTTCAGATTAGCGCTAATTAAGATTCAATAAACACTAATAAATTATGATCAGTTTAGGAGCATTTTGGTGCAACATTTTTAGGCTCTAAGAAACAAAATCAAATACATATTCTGCTTTTTCTTGTTTGGTTCAACTTTTTACTCTTTTTTTTTTTTTGTCGGGATCAACTATCTACTCAATCCATAACCATTACGTAGTAGTAATGGATTCACTTATGCTGGAAAAAAAAAATGGATTCACTTAGTTTGTTACATTCCATTTTCCCTCAAGTAACAAAATCCATTTTGTGACTGGTAATAGTTTCCTTTCCCTTTTTTTTTTCTGAAGTTTGAACCATATACTCAACAAAAATAAGTTTATTACATGAACTTCTATACATCGTCCCACAGTTACTTAAAATCGTCCCAAAAAAAATTAAAAATAGCAAAGTTGCTTGAATCATATATCCAAAGGAGGTTTACATTTATAACCCTTTTTCTTTTTTTTTCTTCTTAAATCACCACCACCATCCCCCTCACTTCCTACTTGGCTGCCACCACCACCTACTCATCTCACTCCACCACCCTCACCTCCATTAAAATTACCCCTCTTGCAAGTGTGGTTATGAAAATGAGAATGAGAGTTACTTCAATTACATATTATCGCCTGTTGGCTGCCTTACCCCTCCTGGCTTAACCACCACCACCTCCGCGTCACGCCGTCAAGTCACACACAACCACCACCATCTTCGCCGTCACGTCGCACACAACCATCTTCGCGTCACGTCGCACAGAATCACCAATCGAAAGCCGTTGAAATTTTTTCATAATGTCGAACGTCCGGCCAGGACGTTCTGGCCATAGGGCGAACGTCCGGAACGGCTTGGGTGGCTGTGTTGGAGGACTAGGTGATGCGGTGGAGGTCGTTAGGTGATGGTAGTGGGAAGGTAGGTGGTGGGGGGTGGTGGGTGGTGTGGAAAAGAGGAGAGGGTGAAATGACAGTGGGAAGGTAGGTGGTGGAGGGTGGTGGGTGGTGTGGAAAAGAGGAGAGGGTGAAATGACAGTGGGAAGGTAGGTGGTGGTGGTGGGGTGGTGGGTGGTGTGGAGAAGAGGAGAGGATGAAGTGGCAGTAGGTTGGTGGTGGTGGGTGGTGTGGAAAAGAGGAAAGGGTAAAATGGTCCATAAAAAAAAATTTGGGGCGATTTTAAGTAATTTTAGGGCTATGTTTAACAATCTATTCATCTCTTATACTTCCTCCGTTTCACAATAAGTGAAACACTTCCTTTATTTGACATATCCACAATAAGTGAAACCAAGCTCTAAATAGTAAAAATAATTCACTCCTATTACAAATATGCCACCAAAAAACAAGAGGGGACCACAACCTATTTCATCACTCTACTTTATTGTGATCCCACTTTTTCTCTTTACATTCCTTAATATGTGTGTACTTTCTCTATGTTTCACTTATTGTGAAACGAAGAAAATATTTAATTTCATTGCCTATCAATTTCGTGACTTGAACCAAACTTGCTCTATATAAACTTGATAATAACTTCATTCAAATAAGATGAAGCGAATACACCTAACACCATAACAATATCAAAGTTTACCCGAAAAGCCAAAGGGGTGGCCCCATATACCATCCTTTACTTGCCACTAGTGGAAGGTAATCCCATTCTAAACATTATCCGTACACACTTTACTCTAGTTAGTAATGCCACCCATGTTACAATAATTTGATGCTGGGGCACCTACTTTACAAGTTTCCAGACTAGAATAACATCATTTTCATTTTCTTCTCTTATCATATAAGCTTTCTCCCAAAAAATTGACGCAAATCTACACTTGCACTGCCAACAATGACCAATCAAAACTCTGTTACATGTTCTATGTTGATTGGTATTTGTAATTGATCACTTTAAACCCTCATTTTTGTGTCTTTATAAACCCTTACACAACCCCCAATTTCACCCCTTTCTTGTAGAAAAAGCAGAGCTTTTGCACAGAGATTTAGACCCCCCAAATTTGGAATTATTGAGAATTTTTGTTGATGTGGTCCCTTGTTTCTTGCATCCCAAAGGAGGATCATGTTTAAGAACAGTGAATATTGAGTGATTTTCTGGGGAAATGATGTTGGAAACTTAGAATTTAGCATCTGGGTCAAGTGGGTTGAGTTGGGTACTTTGATTCTTGCTTCTATTTCAGCTGAAAGTTTCCATCTTTTTTTTGGGGGGATTTTCTTTGGTTGATTTGCAGCTTCAGTTCAGATATTTTACTGGGTTTCTTCACTTTGAAGCTTTCTTTTGCTAAAAGGTTAGATTTTTATCCTTTCTGCTTTATGGTACACTGAAAGAATCTATTCTAGTTCTGCATATTTTCATTGATTAAGGTACTTTAATTTGCTTGGACTTGTTTTACATAATGACTAGTTTATGGGATTTGTAATAGTTTGGCATATGTATGATAAAGTTGTGATCTTTAGAGTTAATTTCCCCTAAAAGAGTATATCCGTACATGGTGTGATTATTTCCTTTTGCTGTCATGTATTCATGTTTATGGTGTTACAGGCTTTAAATGTATGTTTTCAGTAGTTAGTTATGACTTCTGCACATCAGACCTAAATTTTAACTGAATTATTCTGTAAGTAGTAGTGCTATATTAAATATTAATGAGTTATGCTTTAACAAGTGGAGATAATATTTAGCTATGTTGTGTCACTGGCTCACTGTTCCAGTCCTCTTTGTTCTTTTGATTCATGATGTTAATTGTTAGGTTTAATATTGTATTAAATGTTTTATAATGTGGTAAAGAAAAATATCTCATTTAGCTATGTTTGGGTTACTGCTGCTACCCTCTATTTCGCTTTAGTTGCTGATGCCGGTCTACTTCTTTCTGTGAGGTTATAGTTAGGTCAACAAGAGGATGTAAAGCAAGATCAGATTAGCAGATGTTCAGTGCTAATGAACTTTTCTGTATTAAACTAAACTTAGTTTGTGTTTGTGTTAAAGTGAACTTATCCCAAGTACTAGGGCATGTAACATTTTCAATAGGATTATATAACACCGGAGTTCTTTCCACCATAAGATGATGGTATGTGCTCATAAGATTGTACTTCCAGTTAGAGGATGAGAACCTGGCCACATATCATCTTTCTCACTACATAAATTTCTGATATTTGTAGCCAGAATTTCCTACTTTTGGATGTTTTCATTAACTTGCATTTTATCTTGGATCCTTTTTCTATGTGACAGATATCATTGTTGATTTTACTTATTATTAAATTTTATCGACATTCAACAAGATGTCTTCCTCAACGCCAAGTCAGGGTTCCAACAATTCGGGACGTTCAAAACACAGTGTTAGGATTATGGCTCAAACTATTGTTGATGCAAAGCTTCATGCAGACTTCGAGGAGTCTAGTAGTGAGTTCGATTATTCCAGCTCGGTTAGAGCTACTACTAGCTCTAGTGCAGGAAAACAACCACCAAAATCTGACAAGGTCACCTCATCATATCTCCTCCAGATACAGAAAGGAAAGCTGATTCAGCCTTTCGGCTGCTTGCTTGCCCTCGATGAAAAGACCTTTCGGGTGGTTGCCTATAGTGACAATGCCCCTGAAATGCTAACAATGGTTAGTCATGCTGTCCCCAGTGTAGGCGATCATCCAGTAATTGGGATTGGAACTGATGTAAGGACCATTTTCACTGCTCCAAGTGCTTCTGCCCTGCAGAAGGCATTAGGGTTTGCAGATGTTTCACTATTGAATCCTATCTTAGTTCATTGCAAAACTTCTGGGAAGCCTTTCTATGCAATCATCCACAGGGTGACTGGCAGCTTAGTCATTGACTTCGAACCAGTGAAGCCGTATGAAGTTCCGATGACAGCTGCAGGTGCCTTGCAGTCTTACAAGCTTGCAGCCAAAGCAATTACTCGTTTGCAGTCTCTGCCTAGTGGAAATATCAGTAGACTTGTTGATACCATGGTTCAGGAGGTGTATGAATTAACTGGATATGACAGGGTAATGGCATACAAGTTTCATGACGATGATCATGGGGAAGTTATTTCAGAGATTACAAAGCCTGACCTCGAGCCATATCTGGGCTTGCATTATCCGGCAACTGATATTCCACAGGCAGCACGGTTCTTATTCATGAAGAACAAGGTCCGCATGATTTGTGATTGCCGTGCAAAATATGTGCAGGTGATCCAAGATGAGAAGCTTCCTTTTGATTTAACTTTATGTGGTTCAACTCTCAGGGCACCACATGGTTGTCATGCTCAATACATGGAGAATATGAACTCTATTGGGTCGTTGGTTATGGCTGTTGTTGTTAATGATGAGGATGAAGACGACAATGCCTCTGCTCCTCCACAGTCCCAAAAGAGGAAGAGGCTATGGGGTTTAGTTGTCTGCCATCATACATCTCCTAGGTTTGTTCCATTTCCATTGCGGTATGCATGTGAGTTTCTAGCTCAAGTATTTGCAATCCATGTAAATAAAGAACTAGAATTGGAAAACCAATTCCTTGAGAAGAAGATCCTCCGTACTCAGACCCTCCTCTGTGACATGCTGATGAGGGATGTTCCTTTAGGTATAGTGACACAGAGTCCGAACATAATGGATCTTGTTAAGTGTGATGGAGCTGTCCTTTTATACAACAATAACATATGGAAAATTGGAGTCACTCCAACTGACTATCAAATACGAGATATAGCCGTGTGGCTTTCCCTTGATCATCAAGATTCCACGGGGTTGAGCACAGATAGCTTGTATGATGCTGGGTACCCGGGAGCGCTTGCTCTTGGTGATACTGTTTGTGGTATGGCTGCTGTGCGGATAACTTTGAAAGACATGCTCTTTTGGTTCCGTTCACACACTGCTGCAGAGGTTAAATGGGGTGGTGCAAAACATCAGCCAGGTGAGAAGGATGATGGAGCAAAGATGCACCCAAGATCATCGTTCAAGGCTTTCCTTGAGGTTGTAAAGAATAGGAGTGTACCTTGGAAGGATTTCGAGATGGATGCAATCCATTCATTGCAGCTTATTCTGAGGAATGCATTCAAGGATAAGGAGGCGGCAGACTTGAATACATCTGTAATCCATTCTAAGATAAGCGATCTCAAGATTGATGGCTATCGAGAGCTTGAAGCAGTGACTGGTGAGATGGTCCGTCTGATTGAAACAGCCACTGTTCCCATTTTTGCAGTTGATGCTGATGGACTTGTTAATGGTTGGAACACCAAAATTTCTGAGCTGACTGGTCTTCCAGTTACAGAAGCTGTTGGAAAACATATCGCAGCACTTGTTGAAGATTGTTCGATTGATACAGTCAGGAACCTCTTGCAGTTAGCACTCCAGGGTATGTCTTAATCTGCTAATCTTCAATTTATATTGTTTATGACTCATCTGGTATGTGCTGGTTTTTCATGTATAATCAAAACAACATCCTTAAACAAGAATAATTAGGTTGTAGCTGTCATAGCTCAAGAAAAACTAATAGAACACTTGAAGTCTTAAATCTCAAAACTGGCAATGATTTTGAGCATGGCCATAGACTTGTTATAAATTATTCAGAGCCTAGTATGCCCATCAACAGACATCCTAAAATCTGGCAACGATCACAATTATTTCCTGTGTGCATAGCTGCATATCCTAAGGATTAGACCCTATTATTTGTTGTTGATTTTTCTTCTTTAATCAGGAAAAGAGGAGAAAGATGTTCAATTTGAGATCAAAAGACATCAGTCAATGGTAGACACAGGTCCCATCAGCTTAGTTGTGAATGCTTGTGCAAGCAAAGATGTCAATGGAAATGTCATCGGGGTGTGTTTCATTGCTCAAGATATAACTGGTCAGAAAACAGTTATGGACAAGTTTACACGAATTGAAGGTGATTACAAAGCTATAGTACAAAATCCAAATCCCTTGATTCCCCCAATATTTGGAACAGATGAATTTGGATGGTGTTCAGAATGGAATCCTGCAATGTCAAAGCTAACAGGATATAAGCGAGAAGAGGTTATGGATAAGATGTTACTCGGGGAGGTTTTTGGGACCCATAAATCATGTTGTCGTCTTAAAAATCAAGAGGCATTTGTAAACCTCGGTGTTGTACTCAATGGTGCTATGAGTGGCCAAGATACCGAGAAAGTCCCAATTGGATTTTTCACACGTACTGGGAAGTATATTGAATGTTTGCTTTGTGTTAACAAGAAGTTGGACAGAGAAGGTGCAGTCACTGGTGTGTTTTGCTTCTTGCAGCTGGCTAGTCAGGACTTGCAACATGCACTCCATGTACAACGATTAGCAGAGCAAGCTGCTTCAAAGAGGCTAAAAGCATTAGCTTACATGAAAAGACAGATAAGAAATCCTTTATGTGGAATTATGTTCTCTAGGAAGCTGCTTGAGGGTACCGACTTGGGAGAAGAGCAAAGGCTGCTTCTGCACACAAGTGCTCAGTGCCAACGCCAGCTTAACAAGATCCTTGATGATTCAGACTTGGATTGCATCATTGATGGGTATGAATTTGATTTACCAATTATGCATGTCTTGCTGTATAACTTATTCTCCCCTAATCCCCCGTTCTCAAATAATTGTCATGTTGGAATTTTGCTGTCTCCAGTGTTGATCTTAATATTTGTGATTACATATTAGTAAGAAGTATCAAACTTTAATGAATAGAAAATATACATTGAAAAAGTTTCTGATAAGAGTGAACTATAATTAGATACCTATATTAGTAAGAATTTTACAGTCAAAGATTTACAAGTTTGACCCAGAAAGTAGGATAATTATTTGGCGACGGAGGGAATATTAATATTCTTGCTTCCCATCTTGTAGAAGATTGTAGCTGACTGGCAGCTTTTCTAAGGATAAATGTTGGATGAAGGTCTATGTAAAAGTAATATATCGCTGTTCTGTTATGATAGGTACCTTGAGCTAGAAATGGTGGAGTTCTCTATGCAAGACGTACTGGTTGCCTCAATAAGTCAGGTGATGACAAAGAGCAACGAGAAGGGAATTCGAATAAAGAGCGAGTGTGGAGAAGAGTGCATGAGGGAAACCTTGTATGGGGATAGCGTAAGGCTCCAGCAAATCCTGGCAGATTTCTTGTTGATCTCAGTGAATTGTACACCTGCTGGAGGTGACGTTGGAATTACAGTTCGCTTGATAAAAGATAAGATAGGAGAATCTGTACAGCTCGGGAATTTGGAGTTTAGGTAATGCATCACCAACACCTTTAATTTGATTGAACAGCGATACTTGATTCCAGGTTTTATTTACAATACTGTTCATGTCTGGAAAGTTATTGATTGATAACACCTCTCCTAAAACTCGCAAAAAGAAATAACCATAACGATATTGTCTATCATTCTACCTTATTTGGAGATACCCTAGTCCTTTTAACTAATCTCATGCTAGTTATATGCAAATTTCATACAGCTAGACCTTTTGAAACCTGCATTTCAGCTGGAATCTTTCAGTTGGAAGAAAGTTATCTAAACTGAAAGAGTGCTTTGTTAATTTATAAGTGTGTTTATCTTATAAAAACTATTTATTTTCCGTCTTAACAATACAAAGCTTGAATTTCTTAAGCGTTTATGTTCCCATCTAGAAAAAAACAGCAGGGACATAATACAGGCAGAAAAGTGAGATTCTGTTGTTTTACTGTGAGAAAAGGCTATAAAAGTAGCGAAATTCCGAACGTTTTCTCATGAGAAAGTGACTTGTAAATTGTTATAAAATAGGACATCAATCATAAATTACAGTCAACTTCATGATGACATTAGAACAGTCGGCATCTTATCAGCACGGAGTGAAGGACCAGGAATGAAATTCTGGTAAACTTGACAGTGAAAGTATACAGTCAACAGAGCTTAAATTATACGTCTACATGCATCATGTCTATCTCTTGTTTCTTGTGAAAAACTAATCATGAATTTCATCTTATTTACGATGGTATAATTTGCACTGGCATTTTCCCGAGCAAGCTTTGCATATTCGTATTCTACATGAAGAGTATGTCTTACAGAATGATTTCCTTGATTTAGGATATTACATACAGGCGGAGGAATATCAGAAGAATTACTAGGCCAGATGTTTGAGAGCACCGGAGATGCAACAGAAGATGGTATTAGTCTGCTAATAAGCCGGAAGTTAGTAAAGCTAATGAACGGAGATATCCAGTATCTAAGATCTGCTGGGTCCTCGACTTTCATCATCTCGGTTGAACTTGCTGTAGCCGACAGATTAACGCAATAATTTGATAAGAGTTCAAAATGGAGTTTTTTCGGTCTGTTTAACCACTCAATAAGGGAAGATGAGCTAAAACAACAAGAGAAACACAGGAATGGACTAAAATTTAGGTAGTCAGAAGCTTTACTGTCCCTGAGAAGTAGCCTTTTATTTTTTTCTTTGTTGCTGTTGTCTTTTGCAATTTTCATCTTTGTTTTCTCTTAGAGTTGGCCTTCCATAACTTTGTATATATTGAATGGCAATCTCATGTTTTGTTGGTTACGTTCATTTGTTGCATGTTTCCTTGATTCATTTTGGGGAGATATTTCGACTCCCAAGAGTTGGTATTCTGTACTCTATAATGGTGTTTCTACCAGAACTTTTGACCTCTACTTACAACAAATTAAAGAGACATTGAACAAATCTATTGATGCACATTTTTGACATCAATTAATGATAAGATTTCAGTTTGCTACGCGGATTATGTAAATAAATTGTCTTTTATAACCATTCTCTAATTTCAACTATTATTAACTAATCTGTAATTATCATGAATGAAAACCTTGATCAGCTTGAAAGACATCTTATGCATTATTTTTTTTACATCGTGGAAATTTGCATGATACAAAACGAAATTGCAACCTGATGTTACGTTATTACAACCAAACATTATTAAACATAAAGCAAACAGATACTAAGTGTGAACTTCAGTTGCTCTTACATAACTTATTGGTGATCCAATCCAAATAATGAACCTTAACTTGGCGGACTTTTGGTGGATTTGGGTAATATGTCTTGCAAAAAAAGACCTAATACAATGAGAGCGAGTTTGTTGAGATGCATTAATTAGCTCAATTGAATTCGCCCACCTTTAGATTTGAAGATCCGATCCCGTCATCCTGAAACCAAAAGATTGAACCACAACAAATATTATTCCTAGCTTAGAAGGAGAATTGCCTCTATCTTACCCAACACTTGGACTTCTAAAGCTACTTGAACCAAACAATGGCAAACTTCAGAAGCAACTTCACTATAGACCAGATTTCCTAGATCATCCCTCGTTGTAGGAAACCAAGATCTTTCTAACGCCCACCTAATACTACTAAACTAGTATCTGGGCCCGGACCTTACCCCAGCTTGGTATTGCGTTTTCGAACTTGATATGCATTTTTTTCCATTCCCACTAAAATATATATATTAAGAAAAACTCAACATTTAAAAGATACAGATTTAATAATGTGGACACTTAAAGCATGATTAAAAGTTGGTTGAGATGGTAATTGTATCATGTTATAATAGCAAGAGGTCATGGGTTCAAATCTTGTTGCAAGCTAATTTTACTTTTGTTAATCGACATAGCTTAAACTATTCACTTTATTCAAAAAGTGGTATGTTCTCTTCTTCATATTGAACTTGAATATTTGCCTAATTGAGGTAGAGGTGGTGGAATATTGGTATCGCTTCCCATCTGTTATCCCTCAGGTATAGGGATAAAACCTCATATGACTTATTTGAGTAATTTTTCATATCCCCCTCCCCCCCCTTTCAAGTGAGTCCCCTTCATCTTACCAAAAAAAAATGCCTAATTTTAAATTAAAATTAGATGGTCTCTTATAAGACCGATTCTTTATGCACATAAGTCACAATTTTTTTGTTTCTATCTCTTTGCTTTCTTTAATTCCACAGTCTCCATCAACATCTTACTTATTTTAGAATTGATGATGTATGACATTATTATGGTAAAACACTAAAACTAGGGGTGAAAGTTCGGTGTGCGGTTTGGATTAGGGCCTAATCCAATCCGATCCGAATAAAATTTGGATTTCAATTTTTCAATCCGAATCCAAACCAATTAGGGTTTGAATCCGATCCAATCCAATCCGAAATTTCATACTCTAGATTGGATCCGATCCGAAAATCCGAATTTTTTAAAACTTTAATTTTTCGATGAAATAAATTAAGCACAACAGCAGCCTAGTAGATTTAGGAAATGAGGAATTAAGTGCAGTTAGTGCTTTAGGGGAAGGATTGAAGTTCTATGTGTATTGGACTATGGAGTAGGGTTTTTTATAATAAAAAACCAGTTAAGCACTTAAGCCCAATTCAGATACATAATATAAGGCATATTACTATTCGGTTATATTGGATTTTTGGATCCAATTACCCTCAATCCAATCCGATCCGAAAATCCAATTTTTCAAAAATTCTCAATCCAAATCCAATCCGAACACAGTTCGAATCCGATCCGAATTACTAATTTGGATTGGATTGGATTGGATTTTGGATTTTATCCGAATAACTTTCACCCCTAACTAAAACTCCTATAATACACAAAAGTTTACATATTATAGATTCGTACATGAGACGAGGTTACAATATACTTCCTCCGTTCTTTTTATATTACAATAATTACTATTTTGGATAGTGTCACATGTATTGTGACAATTCCTATTTTGGTATAAACAACAAATTTAATTGACAATATTGTCCTTACTTTATATTATTAAAAACATCATTAATTACTCACTTTATCTTATAAAATAGCTTTTATTTTCTAAGGATGATTTCTCTCCTATTCCAGTTAACTAAAGAGTTACATTTATGCTAAACTACTCATTTGTTCCAAATCCTTAAAAATTGCGTCCAAACACATTGTTGTAATAGAAAAAGAATGAAGGTAGTATTGGTTCGGCTAAATTTTAATCGGATTGGTTCATCCTTTAGTTTTTACTACTTATAACCTTCAATTTTGGCTGTTTTTTGGGACCTTTTTGAAGGTGGTTCCGAGCCTACCCTAAGCTGATAAGATGTAGAAAGTAATGAATCCTCTCTCATAGAAAGTGAGCAGGGCCTGATCATATTTACTCCCGAAACAATCCTAGGAAAATCGACGTGACTTGTGACGTTGCGCCGGGTGCTTGGCACCATTTCTGCTGCCTCGAAAAGCCTTTGAACACTCTATTTGTTCATTTCTCGTGAAACCCAAAATTACCTTGCAATGAGTGTAAATACATCCATATATTCGTTCCAAGCCACATGACTTCTTTCTAATGACCTCACATGTCCTAGGAAGCATCCCGTGGCGTTCAGAGCTCGGGCCCCGGGAAAGTCTGAAAGTGTGTATTATAACCCTTCAATTTTGGCTGTTTTTACGACATTTTTGGACTTCTCCGGGCCTGAACATATTTTCTCCTGAAACATTCCTAGAAGTACCGACGTGACTTGTAACGTTGTGCGTGTGCTTGATACCATTTGCATTGCCTTGAAAAAGCTCTGAACACCCCATTTGTTGATTTCTCGTGAAACCCAAATTTGCCTCGAAATGAACGTAAAGGTGTTATATATATATATATTATATATATATATATATATATATATATATATATATATATATATATATATATATATATATAATATATATATATAATATATATATATTATATATTCATACTATGCCACATGACTCCTTTTCAATAACCTCCCATGTCGCTAGGAGGCATCCCGTGGCGGCCGTAGCTCGGGCCCTGGGAAACTCTGAAAACGTGTATTATAACCTTCAATTTTTGTTGTTTTTGTAACTTTTCTGGATTTCTCCGGGCCAGGTCATATTTTCTCCGAAACTTCCAAGGAAAGCCGACGTGACTTGTAACGTTGCGCAGGTGCTTGGCACTAGTTTTGTTGCCTCGAAAAGCCTCTGAACACCTCATTTGTTCATTTCTCATGAAATCGAAAATTCTCTCGAAATGAACATAAAGGCATCCACATATTCGTTCCAAGCCACATGACTCCTTTCCAATGACCTCCCATGTCCCTAAGCACATCCCGTGGCGTTAAGAGCTCAATCACCGAAAAAAGTCCGAAAGCGTGTATTATAACCTTCAATTTTGGCTGTTTTTGTGACATTTTTGTACTTCTCTGGTCTGGTCATATTTTATACCGAAATATTTCTAGGAGTGCCCACGTGACTTTTAACGTTGCGCGGGTAATTGACACCATTTGCAATTCCTCGAAAAGCCTATGAACACCCAATTTATTCATTTCTCGTGAAATTAAACCCAAATTTGCCTCGAAATGAACGTAAAGGCATCCATGCATATATTCGTTCCAAGCCACATGACACCTTTCCAATGACCTCCCATGTCCCTAGAAGGCATCCCGTGGCATCCGGATCTCGAACCCGGAAAAGTCGAAAAGAGTGTATTATAACCTTTATTGGCCGTTTTAGGGACATTTTTGGACTTCTCCGGGCGTGGTCATATATTCTTTTGAAACGTTCTTACGAAAGCCGACGTGACTTGAGACATTACGCGTGTGCTTGGCACCATTTGTGTTGCCTCGAAAAGCCTCTAAACACCCCATTTATTCATTTCTCGTGAAACCAAAAATTT